>NW_020527972.1:0-34974 GCF_003368295.1 Carassius auratus
CTAGAGGGCTTATTGCTCTCCCTGCTCATTTATGACAGCCTGCATGGACGGGAAGGGAGTTTTTGCCCAAAACAGAACCATACTGCCAATCCAAACTGCAAGCTAAGTGTCAATCATTTTTGACGATAGTGGTCCTGACAGAAATGTTATTGACTGAGCTTAACTGTACTGAGCTTAGAATTTTCCTGAATCTTCCATCATGCATTCAATTAGATAATACATTCTTTCTCTCTCCTTTAGGCATATTAAACAAAAACAGCATTTAGAAAAAATTTAAAATAAATAGAATTCAATTATATTTAGTGATCGCACATGAATAAATAGACAGGGGATGTTCAGTAGCTAGTCGAATGGTGGGCAGTTGCCAAAAGTAAATCTGTCTAAGAAAAATTACTGCAGCCAGGCAGTAAGTCTAGCACCAGTCTCTATTTCTCACCAGACACAATGCAATGTTCCCTTTCAAAAAGTGAAAAGGAATCCCAAAGACTCGCTAAGAGATTTCAGGATTAACTACAATTTAGAGTTAAGCCTTTTAGCATTTCAAAATGTTTCATCAACTGCAGGCCAAAGAGGCATCCCTGTGTGCACATTATTAATTGAATCGTAATGACAAAGTTGAAACAGTATAAAGAAAGCTAGAATCGGGGGACCGGCTTGCTTTTGTGCATGCTAAGAGCTCAACGGGCAAACCCTGTCATGTTCGTATTTTAAAAAATCTGGAAAGCTTTTGCCTTTGAAAGCTTTTGTGTATAAGGTATAGAACTTGCCCTGCATGCTATGAGAGCTGGGCATGAGAAATAGTGTAGAGTGGCTGGTGGTCCTAACACATTACCTCCAATTTCATACTATTACACAAAAAGCTATTCTTCAACCCAAAAAAGATGTAATTTTACCTTCAGTAGTAAGATATTTTGGTGTTCAGCTACACAGTGGAACTGTGGATATGCCAGCCACTTCATTTAAGATTCCAATTACAGGGCATTCTGCTATGCGCTTTGTACATGCTGTCTTAGTTTTACTCTTTTCCAAATTCTGAGAGCCAATTTCAGCTGGCTTCGCATTCTTTCCAGCTATATTCATGTGCTGTCTGCACTTTGAATTTACAAAGCAGGCAACATTTGCCATGTCACAAATTAAGCTGAAAGCGGTTTGTCTTGAATGTACTGAATGTATTCACCACAAAGGCTTAATATACTTCAAAAAGGTGAAACAATTATTAAATAGATGAGCTTCATCCAGAAAAAAAATGAATCAGCTTCATCAAATGCCTTTCAGGCAGTAGAAGGAGGAATGCTTCCAAAACCTCCATTAAGGTAATATACCTAAGTCAGAATTTAATCCACTTAAACGTGGAGTAATTAGACTGAATAATTAAAATGATTAATAAATAATTTGAAACAGCCCTTCAAAAAATAATTTCCAGACAGAATCTTAAGTAGAGTGCGGAACAAGACACCCAAGCATTTCCACACTGCTTTTCTTAATTGAGTAATGTGAAAAAGAAAAGACTATTTGGTGCATTTTGTTAGGATTATGAGAATCCCTTTTTGTTTGGATTATGAAGATTTTTAATGAGTCCAAAGCGTATGTACATTGGAAAATAAATTGGTGCAGCATTTACAATTATACTCAAAAAATTCTAGTAAATTCGAAACTGCTGTACAGTGTTGTGGGTAACGCGTAGAGTACTCTAATTACTTTTTTCCTGAAATGTGTAACTTAACGCGTTAGTTTCGTGCGGAAGAAATCAGTAACTTCGTTATTTTTAAAAAAAAGTAATCCGTTATTTTAAGGAAAGGAAAATCCCGACTGCAGCCTGCTTTTGTCAGACAGTAGGCCTAGGTCTACTGTGCCACCTGCGGATGTACAGTATCAGCGGAGCCGAAGCTCTGTGATCGTAAAGTCAATGGCTGTGATGCGTCTGTGCCCTGCGCCTGACCTTGTGTGTGTGTGTGTGGGTTTTTTTTTTTTTTCGAACTCCCGTCTAGATGGCAGAGAGGACAGCGTTTGGTTTATGGAAGTACGCACATTATTTTCAATTTGTCAACGAAAAAGAAAAGAACATAACGGTAAAATGCACACTCTGTGAGTGACACTTTAATAATAATTAGTTCGGCAATTAAGCTATTTGTTATTTGCCTGTGTGGCAGTGAAGGATTTAATTCGGTCGGTTTGTTATGATTTTTGTTTGACAGGCAGCTGTTAATTTCTGTTAGATCGTTTGGCTGGCTGGTTGTTCATCATTTCTAAATGGATTTAAATCTGCAATCCTGTTTAAGGTTGTGTTTACAAGTAAGCATACTTGTACTTTGATAACTGCATTATTAAAGTTAAAGAAAAATCAGGAGTTATCTTGTGGTGCTCATAATATACAGTAGCCTAGGCTACCCGGGCTGGGTAGGTGCGAATTTTGATTAATAATATGTTCTGTGATAATAAATAAATAAAACGCCATGTGGAATAGCCGATTGCTGACTGTCTTTCCTGTTATTGTTATTCCTGCAGTGTTAATTTAGTCGGATGACTGACGTTATTCATTGTCGGGAGTCACGACTTTAGGTGCATTTAAAGGGGCCGGGGGCTGTGTCTGTCATGTGTGAGCCGCTAAGAACTGCTTTTAATTTTTGGTAACGCATGAGTACTCTAACGCGTTACTTTTATGAATAGGTAACGCTGTATCATAACTGATTACTTTTAAGTGATGGTAACGTTGTAACCTAACTAACTACTTTCCAAAGTAACTATACCCATACTGCTGCTGTAAAGTTTACAAATAAATTAATCATGGCAAGTGACAATTATCCAACAGTGGCCTAACGTTGTTTTAGAGGAAGAGAGACTTGATTCAAATTATGAAGAACATTTTAAATAAACAAGCAGAGATTAACGCTCACAATAATATCAAAAAACATGCTTTAATAGAGTAAAAGGGATCAGTTTTATTTTTAATTTAAAAGTCAAAGAAGACAAAAACAGAGAGCATGATTGAACAGTTGTAGAAAAGTAAGATCCTGTTTTATATCACAATTGCCAGCTCAGCTTTGACCTTCTGCAGTAATACAGTCTGTTTCTCTATTAAAGTCTGATTATGTTACCTGTAGCCAAAGTAGCTGCTAACACAAGCACCTTTGAGCTGACCTGAGATAAAAATTTATGGTAGGATATCACCTCACATGGAGTCTGAGGAGAGAGATGGATTTTTCACATCTCAGGGCTCTCTGTAGGTTCTTGGCATCATCTGGGTAAATCTTGTGTCATCTTAATTACAGATGACTGCTGGGCAATAGCCAACATGTGATTTACACCTTAAACCACAGACGGTTTGCTAGCATGATAATTAATGTGGCTAGATATGTCCCGCTTGAGTATGCAATATTGCTCCACAAAAATAAACATGCATTCCAATATAAATACTGCCACCATGCACCATTTCTTTTGTTCAAAGGCACCAGTGGCAGTCATTTGGCACCCTATTCGAGATTATTTCATTAAAATAAGAGTAATATTTTTTATATAAGGAACAGTCTAATAGTAAATTTTTTTTTCATTTAGAGTGAATTAATATACAATCTCTGGTTCAAAATACCAACAAAATCGCAGTTCTTCCTCAATCTTGCAAAATATAAAAGCCAGTATGTGTTCATTATGCCTCATACATTCTGAGTTCATCAAACATATATTGTTAACATTGTTAATAAATATCTCATGTTTACATGAAATATTATCAATTCAAAAAAAATCCTCTAAAGAAAATACTTAAAAATACCACAACACTAGCATGGAACATCCCAATAAGACCCTGATTGGACCTTTTTGTTTATTAATATTTGTTTGTGTGAAAGGAAATGAGAGAGAAGTAGGGTTTGTACATACCTTTGATCCGTAAGCTCTCTGAGATCCCGTCCTGCTGGAAAAAGAAACAGAGAGAAAAACAAAACTTACAATACATTCACAGCACAGTAAATCAATAGTGTCCTGGCCAAAGACGTCCACATACTGGATATTGGATGGCTTACACACCCCAAATACATCTGATGCTGATTATCTTCTAAAGAAAATTATAACTATCTGCCTCCTTTCTTTCTTAAAAGTATGATATAGATGCTTCCTATGCCATATTGCCATAGCAAAGTCTAAATATTCTTTCAAAATGTTGGTCCCTGAAATATTTGTCAGTCTGAGTTAAATGATTCATTCATTCAGACCAGGCAGAGTACGGCAGTCTCTCAACGAGTCTATTTCTAAAGGTTAAAGGATGCCGTATTCCACCATTAAAGAGACAAATGGGAAATTTTAATGTTAGCTGTCATTTTGCCTCTAAGGATGAAATACAACAGTGTCACAGGATGAAAAATAAAACAAAAAGTGTAACAAAATTCTAAGCCAGACGCTCAAAAGTAATAGCTGAACCAAAAATGAAAACTTGGTCAGCGTTTACTCATGAGAATTGAGCATTTACATAATGAGTTGCTCTTTTCCATACAATGAAAGTTGTAGTAAGTTATACTGTATACTTTGATGCTTTTAAATTGTTCACGAATTACAATGTCTATAAAGACAAATGGTGGCAAAATAAATCAGTAATCAGTAAATCTATCAGTAATTGGTCTTGGTTTAAATAGAATTACACAATGATTTGGATATCTAGAAGATGGATAATTGGTGAGATTTTAATTGAGATTACCATGAAGCATCAAATTTCCGGCTTTCTCTCTTTGTTTTCCAAAGACTTTCAAGTCATTTGTCCAGTCTGTCCAAAATTAAAACAAACTTGCTATATATATATATATATATATATACATAGCATACCAAGGAAGGAGTATAATTGCTCTGCATTGTTATTCATTCATGTTATTTTAAACTCACATTCCTGCAAAAGCTGAGAGAGCATTTAGTTCAGAGTAACAGCTCATTCATTCAGCTCCGAAGACTTTTGTGGCTCGGTGAATAGATTATCTTCCTGGAATCAATTATGCAACTGAACTACATAAATGAAATCATGGCTATGAAACCCAGGCCTCTTGCTTTATCTTACACGTGTGCCATCTGTCACTCAAGCAACTAGTTTTCTGATTGGTCTAAATGTGTGGCGGAGCAAAATTTTGGCCGTAATCTGAGTGGAGGTACAGGAAGGGTGGGGCTACGGTGAATTAAACCTTTGGCTTTGACAAGAGATTGGCTTTTGCAGAGCAGGACAAAGCTTCGTACTATAAGCTGAATTACTCATGATGATTGAAGCAGGCTGAGTTGAGGGAAAGCTAATGGGGTCACTGCTTATCTCTGTGCCCGTGCCAGAAAAACAGGCTCAAGCCTGCAAACCTCGCCCAACACACCTCCCCTATTTGAAACGCAGGCTTGCTACATCCGTTGCCAGTCTTCTTTATGGATTCACATTGTTGGAAAACTCTGGAATGACTCAGAATGAACCTTGATATATGATTCATATATAATATGACCACTAAACATAATAATAATTATAAGAAATATTTTTTTTCTGGCCTTTCTGCCATTAAATGCATTCTTGTCTGATACTGGATGTTGTTTGTGCTTTGTACTTAATGGATTTTTCATACAATGTGGACTGATAAGGAAGTTATTGCAGGAAATATGGTTACTATTTGTTAACCACAGTGTACATTTCAAATATAAACAGGAGGCCTTCTGATGTATGTGACAGCATTCGCATTTAATACAGAGGGAAAAGAGAGAAGGGCATCTTCATTCACAATTTCCAGCTTTATTGAATTTCTACATGAGAGGCTTGTGAGCATTAGCAAACAACACTGATACTTGAGCGAACTGGGATGTTCAAGGTTACCTTCAGATAATTAATGACAGAGTCATTAGGTTAACTGTCCACTTCAACCACATTTGTAACCACAACGGTAGTAGTGATTTGCTACTTGTATTACCGGGTCACATTAAGAGTGAGCTTCACTATTTTTAGAGTTGCCTACATTTAATGTTTAAAAATAAAAATAAACTCTACCCCCTTGCTAATGTAAAAAGTTCCCCAATAATTTCTAAAAGTCACAGTAAATAAATCAGACCTAAATGGCACTGCACATAAGACAAATAAATTTAACTTGCTGACATGTTGCTATTAACAACTCTAGTATCAATCACACATAAGAAATAAACAAATCACAGGAACCAGTTTGGAGATCATTTATAAAATACTGCGTATCTGCCTAAGCCATCTGTCACATTCTAATGATCTAATAATTAACACCAAACCACATGCATAAGTGGATTTTTTTTTTTTTTTTAATAATATGACAATACTAATTGTCTGAAATGATAACAGTTTACACATGTCAAAAAGCCAGCATGTGCTTTTCCTCTCAGGCTATTTTCACATTTGGTTGAATTGCTTGGTTCTTGTTTCTACACATTGTTTCTGTGGGTCTGGATGATGGTATAATTACGTCACCTCCAACAGTATTTCCCTGAAGGCAGACGTTTACTGTAGCTAGGTAACAACACATGAGGAAAATACGCCAGTTCAACGTTTTTATTGAAGTGCTTGTCCCTTTGGATATACCAGCAAAACAAAATATCCAAACAAACCAACACTGTTTGTGAGCTGTATTGCAAGAGATGCAAAGAATGCAAGATGCTCTCCAAAGGCAATTTCATTAAAGGCAAGCAGTTATGAGAAACACATTATAGATGTGCATCTCAATAAATTAGAAGGTCAGGGAAAATTCATTTATTTCAGTAATTCAACTCAAATTGTGAAACTCTTGTATTAAATGAATTCACTGCACACACACTGAAGTAGTTCAATACTTTTGTTCTTTTAATTGTGATGTTTTTGGCTCACATTTAACAAAAACCCACCAATTCACTATCTCAACAAATTAGAATACTTCATAAGACCAATAACAATAATACAAAAAAATTTAGTGAATTGTTGGCCTTCTGTAAAGTATGTTAATTTGCTGTTCATGCACTCAATACTTGGTAGGAGCTCCTTTTGCTTTAATTACTGCCTCAATTCAGCCTGGCATGGAGGTGATCAGTTTGTGGCACTGCTGAGGTGGTATGTAAGCCCAGGTTTCTTTGATTCTGGCCTTCAGCTCATCAGCTCATTTTTTTGGTCTCTTGTTTCTCATTTTCCTCTTGACAATACCCCATAGATTCTCTCTGGGGTTCAGGTCTGGTGAGTTTGCTGGCCAGTCAAGCACACCAACACCATGGTCATTTAACCAATGCTTGGTGCTTTTGGCAGTGTGGGCAGGTGCCAAATTCTGCTGAAAAATGAAACCAGCATCTTGAAAAAGCTAGCCAGCAGAAGGAAGCATGAAGTGCTCCAAGATTTCTTGGTAAACGGGTGCGGTGACTTTGGTTTAAAAAAAAAAAAACATTGACCAACACCGGCAGATGATATTGCACCCCAAATCAACACACACTGTGGAAACTTAACAATGGACTTCTCCACCCTTCCTCTAGACTCTAGGTCCGTGGTTTTCTAATAAAATACAAAACTTTCTCTCATCGGAAAAAACAAGACATTATACCACTGGGCAACAGTCCAGTTCTTCTTCTCCTTAGCCCAGGTAAGATGCCTCTTACATGGTCTGTGGTTCGGGACAGGAATACGACAACTGTAGACAAATTCCTTGACACGTCTGTATAGCTTGACCCCAGCCTCAGTCCATTCCTCGTGAAGTTCACTCAAATTCTTGAATCAATTTTGCTTGACAATCCTCATGAGGCTGCGGTTCTCTTGGTTGGTTGTGCATTTTCTTCCACACTTTTTTCTTCCACTCATCTTTCTGTAAACATGCTTGGATACAGCACTCTGTGAAAACCAGCTTCCTTGGTGATGAATGCTTGTGGCTTACCCTCCTTGTGAATGGTGTCGATGATTATCTTCTGTTCAACTGTCAGATCAGAGACTGAGAGACCATTTTGAAGGCTCGGGAAACCTTTGCAGGTGTTTTGAGTTGATTAGCTGATTGGCATGTCAACATATTCTAATTTGTTGAGATAGCGAATTGGTGTTTTTTTGTTAAATGTGAGCCAAAATCATCACAATTAAAAGAACCAAAGACTTAAACTACTTCAGTCTGTGTGCATTGAATTTATTTAATACACAAGTTTCACAATTAGAGTTATGAAATAAATGAACTTTTCAACGGTATTCTAATTTACTGAGTGGACCTGTATATGGCACTAAATCTAATGCTTCATGATGGTTTAAAATAACATACCTTCTACACTACACCTAAATCTAGCCGATAGTATGAACAAAATCGAATGTGACATAAAAATGCAATCGAGTGTCTTAAAGGGACAATTTTTGTGACCCCTGCTCAACAGTTTATTCGGATATAAAAGGAAAGTGTTCCCATGGGTGGTAACGCTTTAAAATAATGGTCCGTTGTTAATAAGTAGCTACGCAGGAAGTAATAGGTAGTACTACATTAACACTTAACTTAATACTATTAACTAATATAGAAGCAAGATTAACTAAGCAGTAAGTAATAGCTCATTTAGGACATAGGTAGTTCCTTATTAGTTATTTGATAATTACTAAAGAAAAATATCGTCATTGAGAACTACTTTGGAACTATGGCCAACTAATGAAGAATAACCAATTAATTACTAATCACAACATCTACGTCTATAAAGTGAACAATTAGCTTCTTTATGGAAACGTATATATATATATAGCCTATCCATATGATATATTTAATGAGCTCCACTAAGTTCAATGTCTCCAACTCTAATAACTTTAACGTTAGTGATATCATGCTGGGGAGGGCTTCTCTTCAGGAAGTGACAATAAATAATGATGTTCTCTTATCAAAACATATTTGCATCCTTCATGAAAACATTGACTGCATTTATAGTGTTAAGCACAAAACAACATCTTCCAGATTACAATGTGTCTGGTAGAATATCACTAGTTCCTCACAGAAATATATGGCTGTACAGTATGTGTCAGATAATTTTATTGTAAATTACTTGTGAAATCCATGACTTGAGTGTTCAATGTGATCTCATGAGAATACGTGTGTATTTTTACGTTAAATATGGTTCTATCACACGTATATTTACATACGTTTTCATGCACATAGAAACGTACAATTTATACGTATTTATAGCAGTAAAACGTACAAATACATGTTTTTATTCAATTTATTGAAAGCAGTTTACTCGTCTATTTAATAGGAACTAACATTTCTGTGCATGCTGCAAACCATAGATACACACAAAAGCACAGCATACAATTACAAATCACATCCATTTTATTTGTTTGCTGTACTGCATATCTTTAGAATCCAGATGTTTGCAAGGAACATATCCAAATTCAGCCCTTTATCAATGGATCTTCATATTCGTTCTCAGCAACAGCGTCCGTCACAGTCAAAGCTGAGCTCGCGCTCGTTATGAATTTGAAAATAGTGCCAGTGCGCCACGTTACGACATGATTTACGGCACTGATATCGAACACTCATTGGTCCTCATCCAATTCGTCACAGATTGCGACATGTTGTGTTTCAGTTTATGACATTTGAATACTGCGCCAGTGCGCCTTCACGGAGAGAAGACAGATACATAATTTCATGGATTAATAAATTAAATTATGCTCTGTACCCTATAAAAACTATTACCTCCATATAGAGGACTGCGACTGGAACTCATTATCATTTGAACTACTTTTGGTACCACTTTTGATATTTTCGCAAAAAATAAATGATTAACGTTATGTTTGTTTGTTTGTTATTTGTTTATTTATAACAGTAACGTTATGTAGTTTTAAGAAATGTTGTCTTTAAAATAAAAAATCTTTCACTTTAAAATAAATGGTCCAGATCACTAGTAACGTTAGTTCATGCGGACTGACAAGGTAACACTTGAGTAATTAGTCAGGAGTTAACATGTTTTTCACTTTAAAATAATGGGCCAGATCACTATAGTAGTTCCTGCGGACTGACAAGGTAACGCTTGAGTAATTAGTCAGGAGTTAACATGTTTTTCACTTTAAAATAATGGGCCAGATCACTATAGTAGTTCCTGCGGACTGACAAGGTAACGCTTGAGTAATTAGTCAGGAGTTAACATGTTTTTCACTTTAAAATAATGGGCCAGATCACTATAGTAGTTCCTGCGGACTGACAAGGTAACGCTTGAGTAATTAGTCAGGAGTTAACATGTTTTTCACTTTAAAATAATGGGCCAGATCACTATAGTAGTTCCTGCGGACTGACAAGGTAACGCTTGAGTAATTAGTCAGGAGTTAACATGTTTTTCACTTTAAAATAATGGGCCAGATCACTATAGTAGTTCCTGCGGACTGACAAGATAACACTTGAGTAATGAGTAATGGATTTCACAAGTAATTTACAATAAAATTATCTGACACATACTGTACAGCCATATATTTCTGTGAGGAACTAGTGATATTCTACCAGACATTGTAATTGTAATCTGGAATATGTTGTTTTGTGCTTAACACTATAAATGCAGTCAATGTTTTCATGAAGGATGCAAAGATGTTTTGACAATAGAACATCATTATTTATTGTCACTTCCTAAAGAGAAGCCCTCCCCAGCATGATATCACTAACGTTAAAGTTATTAGAGTTGGAGACATTGAACTTAATGGAGCTCATAAAATATATCATATGGATAGGCTATATATATATATATATATATATATATATATATATATATATATATATATATATATATATATATATATATATATATACGTTTCCATAAAGAAGCTAATTGTTCACTTTATAGACGTAGCTGTTGTGATTAGTAATTAATTGGTTATTCTTCATTAGTTGGCCATAGTTCCAAAGTAGTTCTCAATGAAGATATTTTTCTTTAGTAATTATCAAATAACTAATAAGGAACTACCTATGTCCTAAATGAGCTATTACTTACTGCTTAGTTAATCTTGCTTCTATATTAGTAAATAGTATTAAATTAAGTGTTAATGTAGTACTACCTATTACTTCCTGCGTAGCTACTTATTAACAACGGACCATTATTTTAAAGCGTTACCCCATGGGTCCCTGTTTTGTCAGCCAGTGCCCTCCCTCCCAGAGTTTAATTGATCTGTTACATAATATGAACGTTCGCTTGTGGAGATTATGAAGGAAAAAGAGGAGAGAGAAGCAGTGGAGCTTGTTAGAGCTGCATTACGCATCAATTGCTGCTATCTGACAGTGTGTGTGTCCTGCAACGGGCAGTCAATAAACATTCAATTACACAACCACGCTGAGCTGTTTCATCATGATGTCAGCGCAGCAGGAGTTTTCGCCTGCAGTTCGAAAATGTCCAGAGCGAAAGATCCAACACTTTTTAATATAAATATTATCACGCATCTCTGATATTCGGCTCAAGAGCGGATGAAAAGTAATGAATTGTCCAGTGACAATAATCAAACCAAAGCGCTCAATGTGATGCGGATTTCCATACTAATTAGCATCATAACCGGCTACACAGAAGTCTCGTCTTATAAAGTGATGGCTAATGAAATCGGAAAGATCGATACCTTGTGGCGGAATCTGACGAGAGGTCGATACGCCCTCGGGGTAAATCCTTCTTTGCCAGGACGTGCCTCTGCAATCAGCGCTGCCCCCCAGAGCAGGACAGCTGCCCACCATCTCCTGGAGCCTCTCATTACCCTCCTGTAATAAAATAAAAGACATGAATACACAAATAAACAACACCCCATGTAGGTTAAGTCAAGCGGAGCATTTAAAGCCTTTTGAAACAAACAATGCATCACAGCTCAGCTAATTAGAGCAGACAAAGGATGCCGATCTACTGTGAGTTTAAACTAATGCTTTCAATAAGAAGCCCACACTCAATGGCAAGATTAAATCTACTTTGAATCAATTAAGGAATAATGAGCACCATGAGGAAATAAAGATAAAGCTAAGAAAAAGGATCAATATATTTCCGCGCTGACGGTGAATGCATTTGATTACAGTTCCTTTTAAGTCAGGCATTCATATCAAGGTAGCGTTTAGATTCAGTACTGATATGAGACTTTTTCTTCCCCTTTATAAGTGGTTTTCAGACTGGGGTTTGGAGAGCAATAGTGTCCTTGGAGAAAAACAAGTGTTTATAAACTGGTAACTGGTAAAGATACTAATACATAAAAAAAAGTCTAAAATTAAAATAAATAAATAAAAATAAATTAATACAATTTTGAATAAATAAAATAAATAAATAGATCAATAAAATTGACAAAATTTGATTTCAAGAAATAAACAAATTATCACTAAAATATTAATATATTAACATAATTCATAAATACAAATGATTAAAGTAAACCCATGATACAAAACTAATTAAAATATATACATTCAAATATAATAAAATTGCTTGAAGTTAATAAATCAATTATCAATATAACAGTGATTAGAAAAAAAAGTTATTTGATGAAGTTTGCAAAATTGATTTTGTTATATAAGGATTACTGCTGTGAAGCTGCTTTGAAACAATATGTATTTTATAAAGCGTTATGTCAAGAAAGGTGACTTGACTCAAAATATAGTTGGATTCACACAAAAGTGCCACTTCTGCAGTATTTCAATGCAAAAACTTTTTGACAGAGTTGTTCTGTCAAAGAAAGCAATGAAGCAACAAACACAATTCATAAACATAAAATATATCCATGTACTCCGGGGCTCCCTTCATCACAGGCCGCAGGATAATCACTGCATGGGAATGATGTCCTGCAGGAGTTCAGGACTTTGGAATGGAAACAAAGTTTAGAATGACATGGCATTGGATTTTCGAACAAAGCAAGACAGTCCATATATCACATCATTGGTTTGAAGTCAGGTGGATGACTGGTCCAAGAAATGAGCAAGCACACTTGATGAAAACCTGTGCTACCCATCTGTGCTTTTATTTCAATCTCGGCATGCATGACTGTCATATTTCATGCCGTCTGTATGCCAAAGAGAGAGAGCGCATGAAGAAGGAAGATTGAACGCTGTACAACCACCTATAGGGACAGTCATCTTAACTTCATCAGGTGGCCATAAATCGTCAACGCCACATCTATGCCAAGTGTCTTGGCATTGACTTTCAAATGAGGGATGTCTATCACTCATAGTGTTCACAACAGATCATCATGTGACAGTCTCCCAGCAGGCAGAGCGATACAAGTGTCTTCTATTGCATCCCAACTGTACTGTACTTGCCCACAGTCGTAGCATTAATGCTTGTTTACTGATCAGTGCTGCCATGTATTCAGATCATGATCTTCTGAACCATTCTCTATTTCCATTTTTCGCTACACCCCCATGCTCTGGCAGACTAGAGTAATAATGCTGTGTTGGCAACTCTGGCATCACATACATTTGTAGTCTTTGCAGTTACGATTTATGCCACTGTCTACAATAAAGTGTGCTAAATTATTGGCTATAAAAAAATACTATAATTTTACGATTCTAGTTATGATTTATGCCACCTTCTACAATTATGTGTACTTAATTTTTGGTCATTCAAAACATATTAGAACATCCTAGAATACCAAGGTTTCCAAACTGGCTTATCAACTAAACAAAATGACAGTATAGAAAGAAAATGAGAGTGAGAGTCAACAAATGCTATTTTTACAGAAAAAGGAAATATAGATACAAAAAAATATAAACAATATATTGTAAAATAAAAATAAAACTAGAATAATAATTATTGAAAATTTTAAATGTGTTTTTTACTAGTGTTTGTAGTTGCAATTTATGCTGCCCTCTG
Source organism: Carassius auratus (assembly GCF_003368295.1). Taxonomy (NCBI): domain Eukaryota; kingdom Metazoa; phylum Chordata; class Actinopteri; order Cypriniformes; family Cyprinidae; genus Carassius; species Carassius auratus. The sequence goes on from NW_020527972.1 coordinate 13,741, forward strand.
CAATAAACTGTACTTGAAGCGTGGTGGGTCATCTAAAACATATTCACTATACCAGATTATCAAGCTTGCCAAAGTAGTTTCCAAAGTAGCTCAATAACTACAAAATGTATGTATTTATTTATTTATGCATTCATGTTATATTATGTATTTACTTAAAATCTCACACAGATTTCAGTCACATTTCCATCAGGATGTTGTGGAAAGACACAAACATCGACTCTTGTAACATTAGTAACCTTCCTCTGTAAAGAAGGCATTAGACAAAATCTCCACTTCCTTAGGGAGCTAAAACATCTGGCCTACATCTTGACCAACAACATCACTGTCACCTCCAACAGGAAGGTCCTTCTGCAGGTGGTGACTACATATGTCCTGTTGTCTATTTAACATTTATATTCGTCCAATCGCCTGATAGTGATGTACATCTACACCAAGCCATGTACAGTACATTTAGGAAAGCGGGCAGCAGTATTTGCACCTATCTATTTGTTCCTCTCCTGTGTGGGAAAAAGCTCTGACAAATTGAATGGTGAATTGTGACTAAAACATGCATGGTTGCAAAACATGCATTAATATGTGGATTGCACACTGTATGACACAAAAAGATAGCGTGGACACAAGTTCAAGAAATACAGAACAGACCTATTTCATTGTTCGCTTAAATCTGTGCAGCCGTCCCAAAGGTCTGGTTACTGAGTTTCATGGCTGGAAGCTATAACAATAACACAACATTCTATTACCACTTACTGTACATACAGTTGTTTGCTTTTGGGAGGAAGAAGAAGAAAAAAACAACCTTTATGTGTTGGCATTATTTGTGCAAATATGTATTCATTTGAAATAGTCTTTTCCAAATCAAACTAAACTGACCATCCTGGGTGAATCTTTTAACATTCATCATGAAACAAGGCATACACAAAGGGTCAGATAGAAAAAAGCATGTCTTTTTCAAAAGTTACTTTGTTTGTTTACATTATCAGGCTGCTTTCATTCTATAGTCTTTTATGCTTATACCTATGTGATTTTTGGATCAAATTATGATCTGTGATTTAAGGGAAAGCTGAACCTCTGTCACCTGTTTTTATTTTCCTTATTGAACTGGCATCCTTTTACTTGCCTTTCTGCAAATCAGTTAGCTGACGGATATCATGCAATCTTATTAATATTCATGAGGCAGTCACCTTATTAATATTCATAATTGCTCCTACACCCCTGAAAGCTGCCATATTATGTTCTCAGCAAATTGGAACAGTGAAACATTGCACTTTCTGTGTACAGGAGCACAACCTAGATCTTTCAGCAATCTTGCTCCCTCCCATGTCTCATCCTGAGGATTTGAGGTGCAATTGTTTACGCCATGTCGAGGGAAGTGACAGTGACTGTTAAAGTCTGGAAATGGTCCACTAACTAAACCCTGTGAAATCTCGCCTATATTTTGCAGTCTGTCAAACCGTTGGGCTGTGGGCAGTGACAGATGTTGGCAATTTGTGTCAACGTGACTTTTCTGTCATTGTGTAAACTGTCAGAAGAACTTCTAATTATACTGGACTGTATAAAGAAGCCTCTGTTAAAAAAATAAAATAAAAATAAAGACTGACACAATTTGTGCAATATTGTTCAAACTCATGAGTGTCCTAAAGGTCATGCAAAATAACTCTCTCTCCAGCTTTGTTTCAATATCATTACTTCTGTCAATGTTTAAATGTCACCTCACAAAATTAAACCCTGCAAACCCTAATCTACCACAAAGCATTTCAATTCAAGGGAAAATTTTATCTGTGCATCACAAAAGAAGATATTTTGAAATTCAGAGTGGTCTAAACATATCGAACCTTATTGATGTTCCTTGTACGGTCAAAAACACATCTTCATAATATCTTCTTTTGTGTTCCGTGGTAGAAAAAGAGTAAATGAGTATGAATTTTCATCTCTTTAAGATTTAGTCTTTTTAAAAATTTAAGCGTGACACACTGTAAGACAAAATCAATGAAAAGTCATGCAGCATTATGAAATAATCTTTATACTTTGATTCTAAGGCCTGTTTTGAATAAGACTTTAGACTATGAATGATTTGTATTGCCTGAAGTAAAAAAAAAAATCCATGATCCTTTCACTTTAGCCCTCCGGATGAGCTGGGAGATTCAAATGTGTTTATGAACATCTGTAATTTTCATAAAACCACTCCTATAAAGCATTTTCATTTTAGAAGTTGTAAAGCAGAGCTGAAACCTGTTGGCACAGGATCCTCACTCTCATGCCCAAAGACTGTTTACACATGCTGCCGAAAATGCAGAATTCTATACAAACTATATATATAGCTAAGTCTTCAACGTCAATATTTCATCATTGTTTTACAACATAAATCTTTCAGTGACAGTAATATATTAATTTGTACCGGAAATAAAAAAAAAACTAAAAAGGCAATTCAAAGCAAGAGTCTGATGAAAATGTTTAATTTCACATTTTAATTAAATTAATTAATATATTAAAATGCAAAACAGCTATTTTACATAGTAAAATTTTACTTTATTTTATTTTTTAATTACTTTATACTTATACACATGTACTTTGTACTTACTTTACTTATTTACTTATATTACTTTTTATTATTAAATAAATGCAGCCTTGGTAAGCATAAGAGACTTTAAAAACTCTCAAAGAGTCTGACACCAGAAGAGACATCTATGGAAAACATGATGTTTCTATTTATACAGTCTATTTATACAGGAAAGAGCCAAGAAACAACGCCAATAAACACATTCAGTGATTTATGTTCTTCAAGCAGCCTCAAGTGCTTTTACAAGAAAAAAAAAATCTATAAGTCAGAATGGAAAAGTATACTGTAAAAGCGCCCTTCATAAAAACATCAGAAACACAAGCAATAACGCAAATGACAATTTCTGATGCTGATACACCCCTAACCAGAGAACACAACAATAGCACCAAACACATTCATTCTGTGTCTGAAAGTGTCTACAGAATCCACTAGTAAAGTTAACACAATTAACATCAATTTTGTCAGTATTTAATTGATTGGAATCCACAAAGTAAAGGATGTTGCTTTAGACATTTTTATTTTGATAAACTTTCCATGTTAAGTTAACACTGTTCATAGCTTACAATATGTTGCGTGTTAAGTTCAGTCTTAATGGTTTAGTATGGAGTCAAAACCGTGCCACATATAGTTGCAAAATACTTGAAGTATTGCAAAAGAAAATAAAGTTTTGCAAATGAAAATGAATAAATGTGCTTTTTGTAAACACAAATAAATTACATAGAACATTTAAAGGGTTAGTTCACCAAGAATGAAAATGTGTCTATCTTCTCGAAGCATCTTAGGTGTAAGTGAGTTTCCTCTATCAGAATAATCCAATCGAAGTTATATTAAAAATTGCTTGCTCTTCCAAACCTTTCAATGGGGGTACAGTAAGTGGGTGTTTGTTGTGAACAGTTCAGAAGATGTTAAATAAAGTGCTGGCATCTGTAATATAAACATCCCTCACATTTGTAAAGAGAATTCCTTAATAAAAGTTGTTGTTCTCTATTTTTCAAATTCCATCTGTTAATTTTGTTTCTGTGTAACGTCTCTTGCCGCTACAATAACCAATATAACAATCCTTACTAGGAGTAATTAAGTTTAAATTAAAATGGCTTAAGGCTTTTTTTTTTCAGTTTATTTCAAGACACTAACGAAGAGATCATATCCATGGGATGGGACGGTCACATCACAAGTGTTGCAAAAACAGCCAACCTCACATGCAGAGGTCATCATATGACCAGATAAACACCACATGACCAGGGTTTAGGCAGACGGGTGAACCACGTGCTGCTTCTTTAACCAGATTAGTGTGAGGAGAGTAAGCTTTATCCAGCCCAGTGTACATAGACGATGAATATCCTTGATTCATTACACCCAACGTTCTACTAGAAACCGATGATAAACGAACGCTGGCAGGAACGCACAATCACAGATGAGAAAAAAGATCAGTGCTTGCATTAACACTGCTCTGTTCATGTGTACCAGGTGGCATTATTTATTGCTGCTCATCATTTTCATGGACATGTTATCTTTTTATTCAGATATCTCTCGCAATGCAGCACTGTAATCACAAAAGTGTGATTTGCTGCCTGCCTTGAACACAGTGCTGCACTGCATATCCCCTAGTAAGTCCTTTGTGTATTAAAGAAATGTCACTGATAGAGAAATGTCAAAAGTTATGAATGTGTATCTGTGTGTCACATTTTGTTATCGTTTATATAAAAGTGTAGTGTGCTAATTTTTTTGTGCTCTGTTTGTTTATTTATACAAAAAAGGAAATTATGCACCTGAAAATATAAATTAAAAGAAATCTTAAATTTGCCCAGATTTTACATTAGACATCAAGTGGTGACCAAAAATGCTAATACACAGTGTATATATATATGTGTATATATATGACGCATTGCTGCCACATACAAATTATTTTTTTCCACTAAATTATGTTGTTTTAACAAGATGTTATGTAGTTTTGACAACATATTTTTTAGTTAAAATTAAATATTTTCTCAAAATAACAACATATTATGTCAAAAAACGATATGTTTTCCGGTATAATAATAATATAGTTATTTCTATATATATATATATATATATATATATATATATATATATATATATATATATATATATATATATATATATATATATATATAAAAGTTATTAGGGGCCAAGCCCAAAGGGCTGTAGACCCTATTGTATTTGTACGTTTTCTTTATTATTATTATTATTTTCGTCCAGTGGGAGTCTATGGCAGCCCTATGAAGGAAACATGGGAAAATGATGAAATTTGGGACACTTGCAGAGATGACCATTATTAGTGATCTGACCAACTTTGGGGTCTCTAGGCCCAACTCTATAGCGCCACCAGCAGTCCAAAAATTCAACATTCAAACGTTAATAACTCTTGAACCACTATGAAAATAAAACTTAGTACATCTATTTTGTCTCTTCATGGAGATTCCATTCCACACCTTACATTAAAGGGGGGGGGGGGGGTGAAATGCTATTTCATGCATACTGAGTTTTTTATACTGTTAAAGAGTTGGATTCCCATGCTAAACATGGACAAAGTTTCAAAAATTAAGTTGTACGTTTGAACGTCCGGTTTGTCACAAGTTTCGGAAAGTTTTTTTCGAGTATGGCTCTGTGTGACGTTAGATGGAGCGGAATTTCCTTATATGGGTCCTAAGGGCACTTCTGCCAGAAGAGCGTGCACTCCCGTATAGCAGAGCACTGAGAGCACAGACATTCACTGATCAGAGCTAGAGTGTCACGAAATGTCAGAAAAGAAGTGTGTTTTTGGTTGCCAGGGCAAGACAACCCTGCACAGATTACCAAAAAAAAAAAAAAAACAGCATTAAGGGACCAGTGGATGCAGTTTATTTTTACTGAGCATCAACGGAGTTGTGCAAGTGTTTTTGTTTGTTCCCTGCATTTCGAAGATGCCTGTTTTACAAACAAGGCCCAGTTTGACGCCGGATTTGCACATCGTTTATTTCTTAAGGATAATGCAGTCCCAACGAAAAAGGGTCACAATCGTGTGTTGGAACCGCATGCGGTGAGTAAAACTGCTTCAAATATCTCTGTGTTGTTAACTTAGCTATCGGCGCGTAAGCACAAGTAAACAACATGCGATGTTGTCATCAAACTGCACTTTCGACATAAAGTGACATAAAGTGGAACTTAGTCATTTTCCAAAACAACTAAGCAAATATATACAGTTTCAGTACATACCACATAGAGACGTCGTTGCTGATGCTGCTCTTGTTCAATTTCAGCCTCTGGATCTGATTCTGGATCATAAATATACGCTGAATCTGACTGTTAGCCATGGTTTGTTTTGGATGTTTTTTTCCTCACGGTAATGTCACAGCTTCCAAACGCTCTCAACGCAAAAGCCTACTCGCGCTCGTGATTCTATAGCTCCGCCCACACGTCACGCCTCCAGCCGGTCGTGTTTTTCTGGGAAAAATCGGTACCGACTATCTTTCTCTTATGAAAATAATAAAACTAAAGACTTTTTGGAGTTATGAAGGATGCAGTACTATTCTATAGGTACTCAAGATTAACAGGATATTGAGTGAAAAACGAGCATTTCACCCCCCCCTTTAACACTCCGCCCATTACAGTAGCGGCCATTTTGAAAAGTACAGTATTCAGTCTAAACACTACTCCTCCTTCAAAATTGGTCCAATTCTTCCGAAATTTGGCTCAGATGTTCTTTGGACTGAGCCGCACAGAAATGACTGAACAGAATTTTTTGAACACTAGTGAAAAAAAAAAGTTATGTTGCTGTTAACTTACTGATGTTGACCTAAAATTGGTTGAGATGCTGTGTCTCGGCCAAACTTTGATCAATCGAAACCAAACTTGGTACACTTCATCTACACTATGATCTGGGGGTCCATTCCAAATTTGGGAATAGCCCCACCTATGGGTGTTAAGATATCAAAAATTCACTTTTTTGCTTATAACATCTGAACAATTCATCAGAAAATTATGATATTGGTGTCTATGGATTCTTTGGACCATTCCAAATCTGTGGATGTCAATTTTTTCAAGACCACCTGGACCACCCGTCCGCCATTTTGAATTTTGTCATAAATTGATATATCTTTTGATCTACTGATCTACTATCACAAAAATGTATAGGCATCATCAACACCATGTCTCGGACGTGCTCCGGAAGTTTGAAGACAGGGCCACCTAGTGTTCAAGAGAAATAACGATACTTGCAAAACCCCTTATAATTTCTGTAAATGTTGATCGATTTTTGTTATTTTTATGTCATTTTATTCCGTGGGTTATGCAGAATCTGATGATGTCTCATTTGTCATTTTCCAACATGGCGTCTGTCCGCCATATTGAATTGAATGAAAAACTGTTTTTTCGCTACTCGTCCTTGAAATCTTGTTCAATTTTGTTCAAAATTTTATCAGATGAACTTCAGACCGGCCTGACAGAAATGACTGAACGGATTTTTGATATTCACTCCCGTTCCCGATATCTACAGCTCTGAAGTTGACCGTACCTGTGCTAGTTGATTTATGCTAATAAGCTTAGCATGCTAATTAGCTAAAATGCTAAAACGTTTCTATTCACTCTAATGGGTCTCTTGAGCTATCTGATTAACTTTGAGCAATGCTAGCATTTTTTAGGTTAGCATGCTAATCTGGCTAAAATGCTACTTCGGGCACTTGAGAGATCATTCTCACACCTTAACCTGTCTTCTGAGGCATGTCAAATGTGCATCAACTAATGTGGCGCACTCTGCTAAGTCGCTTGCTCTGAAACTGTGAGGTCATGGGTTTGAATCCAGGGTGGTTAAGGTTGATCTGTTGTCCTGATGTAAGTTCTGTTTTGGCCATTTTGTCCTGCTCATTGCTCTGGCTACAGCCCTTCAGGGCTTGGCCCCGGTATCGCTGCTTGCAGCTATATTTTACTAATATAATAGTTATTTTCCCTATTAGAAAATCTCTTTATTTCTTTTCTTCATATTTCGATTTGTTGTTAAACCAAATAAAGAATTGTTAAGCCCAGAGTCAATTATTCAAAAATAACTGTTTTGATTTGATCATAGCCTAAACGAGTCATGGGTCTGAGTGATTGGATAGCACTACATTGTAGACAGATTGGAGATTAATCCTAATAAATATGCTGCTACAAATAAAACCATTACATTAAAATACATTTAAAACTGTGTATTTAAATAATTTCAGCAGCCTGCAGATCCTCGTATATGTCAAACTGTGGCGACTGCAGTGCACAGTCGCGTAGCTGGCTCACATAGCCTACCATATATCTATAATGGGAAAACATCTTTTTTATGACATAATTATTGTCATTATTACGAGAAAAATATGTAGTTTTAACAAAAAAAGATGTTGTTTTAATGAGATAATTATGCTGTATTAATGACATCTCATTTTTATGAGAAAAAGATGTCGCTAAAACTACATAACATGTTGTTATTATGACATAGTTAAGGGGAAAAAAGTAATATGTGTGAGGCAGCAATGCATCACAGTAATATATGCATATGCGCATATGCATATGCATATAGTAGTGGTTTCATTTTTCAGTTTTTTAATTTAATTTAATTTAATTTAATTAAATTTTTTTCTTTGCATTTACCATTGTTTTTTTCAATGAGAAGCAATGTTTTAAATCATGTGTATGTACTGTTTATGTGAACATAAAAAAGAAAGAACAAATTGTGTGCAAAAATATAATGCCTTGTGATTTGTGTGCATCTGCCATTGTAGGGCAGAAAAACATATATATATATATATATATATATATATATATATATATATATATATATATATATATATATAATAATTTTTTAAACACACCCAGGCTGAACATTTTCAAGCCTGAACTTGAACTATAATTTGATGTAACTTTTTCTGTTTCCTTTCTTGTTCAGCTCAAAAGGGTCTAACAGTGAGCAGAGACACGAATGCTTAAATCCCTCCAGTTTTGCGTGGAAATTGAGCTCAGAGCTAAATCACTCTTTAGAGGTAATCTTTCTCGAAATCCAGCATAGACGTACATATCCAGGAGGATAAACAAGTTTCAAATCAAATTCAGCATTGAGGCGACTGAGCCGCCATCCTCAGCACAAGACTTTGCTGTGTTGTCACAACTGTGCTACATTGCTGAAGGCAGATCAAGTACATGGCTCACATTTCATCTCTATTTCTCTTGATAAAACCATTTTGTCCCTTTTGGAGTACATGCTCAGCTGGACTAAAAGCAGATTAATGTGCTAACATACTTATACGGATTCTGGAATAACTTCCATAGGGGTTCTCCCACCTTGAATGGCTCACTTTCCAGTCTCCCCACCCACTAACATGAGTTCTCTGAACATGCTGGGTAATATGCTAATCAGCCTATATTGTACGGCAGTCCCCTGGGCAGAGCATAAGGATTTATCTAAACGGTTCTGCTCTCTTTTATGAGCACGTGTGGTCTTGCTCTTTGAAATCTAATAAGATGAGAGGCGTAACAACAGTACCAAACAGTCATAAAGTAGTCATCCCTGAGGGAGCCCTTCGCTCTGCCCTCTGAAGTGCTGTTTTCTTTGACTGAGACCATCCCCAAAAACATCCATCTTAACTTACATTTAACTAAATTCATTTGAATGGTGTACAGTAGCTTTATGGGAACAATAAGCCTGTTTCCACCGCAGGTGATTTCCCCATGAACTACGGACTAGGCTTGGCCGATTTTAGAGATGTAAGCTCCAGGTGAACACTGGGTGCTCAGTGCTCATGTTTCCCTGCGAGAGCGGCCTCACCTCGGCTAGTCCTTCTGACATTAGCTGCTGGCTCTGATTTCTCTGTAGTGGTTAAACATGAGATATGACTTGTTTTGGGTAAGTATAACTGGCAGTTTTTGGTCTCATGAATATATTATTTGTTCCAGGTAATATAGTTTTGGCACAAAGTTATATTTCATAACTTTATACATTTATTTATAATATTTACAGTATAACTTTATTCAAATGAAAATGAAAAGATGCTGTTTGATATCATATTTTTTTCATTGTAATGTAAGTTGTAATGTATGTACATTTCCTTAACTACATTTATTTATTTATTAATAGCCTACGAAAAAAAGAGGCAGTGGCATTTGATATTATATTTTGTCCTGTTGCAATTACAGTGAGGGAAATTGCAGTAGCCAAGGCGAGCTGACTGACGTTATCAAGTACGCTGTTGTTCCATTTGCAAAATTACTGGACTTGGGTCGTCCCATCCCCAGTAGTTCACACTCTCTAGTCAAACTAGCGAAGTCTGAACTACCAACGATGCAAGTCTGAACATTGCGTACTTGGTATTAAGAAACGCCCATGTACTGGCAGGAGCAGTCACGTGCAGTCCTTTGTCGCCAGACTATTTGCCTAATCTTCGCAGTACTTTAGACGACTATGGAAACGCAGACAGCAACAGTTCTGGGGGACAAATTGGTCCAGGTAATTTTGGTGGAAAAGTGGCTAATGAGAAGTTATAGCTCACCCCAAATTTAAATTCTGTCAGAATTTACTCACTCTCATGCTGTTCCTGTATAACTTTAATTCTTCCATGGCATACAAAATATGATTTCTTTATAAGAATGAGCCATACTTTTTCCCATGCAATTATATTTAATACATTTTCTAAAAGCAGAAAATCTGTATGAAATTACTTTTCTATTGTAGGTCTATTGTATATTATAAAATTAACTGTAAAAAATTGTCAAATAGTAATAAAACAAAGATTACATTTAATGTTTTATTCCATATGTTACTTAATGTTTCTTTGTAGCTGTGACTTTTGAAAGCAATTTCTGAATGCAAACTTTAGTGTAGCTTTTTTGTGACAAACAGACCTTCAAACTGAATTGTTGATAATGTAGAAACAGGTTGATAATGTTAAAACGATGGTGTTTTAGTGCCACAATAAATAATAAAGACATCTAAGATTATGAGATTAAATTAGTAATATTTCAAGAATTAAGTAAAAATTATGAGAAAATTACAAAGAGTTGGAGCTACAAGCGGCTCACTGATTCAATCAGTTCTTGAGAACCGAATCAGTCAAGATTTTTGTACCAAAAATAAATGGTTCACTGAAATAATCTAACTATTAATTTACTACTCCTGCAAGGATTTTCATTTTTTATAACAGCAAGGACAAACTCGAGCAGAAAATTCTTTTCAATTTCTACATTTGTGTTCTAAGACACAAATAAACTGAGTAAATGATAACAAAATGAATTGTTCCATTAACAATAATATTATTTTTCATATTTTTAGACTTAAAAAAATCTGTATTTCATGGTAAACCTTGTGCAGTTAATAGTGCATTTTAAAGTTATTCATTTTACTCATAGCCTGAGTGAGTGTGATTAAAAAATCATGATCGGCAAAGAACTTTAGTTTGTCATGGTGTTGTTGCTTAGCATTTTTCCCCACGGGTAATCTGGACTCATTAAATATGATGCACACATGCAACCCTAGCAGCCAGCAGAGGTGATATTAGAGCAGAGAGCCAGGACGCAGCTTCTGTTACGTTATACAACAGATACACTGCTTTCTAGACCTGTACCTGTGTTTCGGGACAGATGCTATGATGTGAAACTGGCACCTGCATCCATTAAAATGCGGCACTCAGGAAGGCAGCTGAGACTGTCATACTGAGGCTCTGCGTATCCCACGACACACACATAAACACAGTTAGAAACACACACACAAACACACAAAGGCAGTCAAAAAGAACACAACCACATTGGCCAGAGTTTAAAAACCAGTCCCATTTTACAAAGACTGCTCTTTTGTCTTTGTGCAGACATGCTCCAGAGCTCACACCTAGAGCAATGTGGACACACACACACACACACACACACACACACACACACACACACACTCTTCATCAGCAGGATCAGACAGCCAGCCCACCAATCTGGGAACAAGCCTGAGAACAAGCTGAAAATATCCTCACAATTTCCCTATGTGAGTTCAAATCGCTTTTCCAAGCTTGGCTTTGTTCTTTAATCTATTCAACTTCAAAACGTTGATTGTACATTCTAATTAATTTCTCCCAAGCCCAAAGCCAGATCCAGTATGTAGTTATAACACTCTGTCAAACACATATCTGCCCTATCAAGTGTAAATCAAGTCACCCATTCATATATGCTATATTCAACAGATACAAGTTGATTAGATATGGGTTGTTGCCCTAAGTGAGTTTACATATGTCCCCCGTGACAATGCAGCATGGTGTCCGTCAGCAGATGTTGCTGTTTTAATGGCATAAATGCATTATAATTATTGTTTTTTGCATAACTGTTGCAAATAAAAGTACATTATATAAAACGTTTTCATCTTGCCACTTTCTTAGAAAAGAAAACATATAAGGGGTATCTGTTGTAAGTCTATGGACTGAAGGGAGGCAAGCCTCCGCTGTAAAATAAATTTTCATTGTTGGACAGTGTTACTTCATAAAAACGAGTGACTTTTAAACTTTTAATATCATATTTTGTAATATTGTTTTATTTCTGTTATATCGATAATTTTCTCATTTAATTTTTTGAGGAGACACTGCCTCTCTTGCCTCCATATACAGATATGTGCTGTTTCTATGTATTATGTATGAATAAGTACACACACATACAGTATAGTATATATTTTAAAAATATTTACATGTATGTATGTTTATATATTTATATTCTTATATTTAATATTATATATAAATATATTTAATGTATAAACAACATATTTTTCTTAAATATATACATGCATGTGTTTATATTTAAGTATATACACATAATATGCACATATATTATGTAAACAAAAACTTTTATTTCAGAAGCGATTAATCACGAATAATCGTTTGACAGCACTAATATATATATATATATATATATATATATATATATATATATATATATATATATATATATATATTTTTTTTTTTTTTTTTTTTTTTTTTTTTGAGAGGAAGATTTGTCACGTAATAATCAAGGAGTTAATTTATAAATAATTAAATAACCCCACATAATTTGACTCCCTTAATTCATTTTAGGGTTGAAGGCTAACCGACATTAATGGTGATCTACTGGTGATGAGCTATTAAACTGGGTTCCATAACTACTATCCAAACTTGCCAGAAATATCACAGAGTTGCCCTAAACCCAAAAGTTCATGCTGGCTGATTGATACAGTTAGCAAGTCAGAAAAGCCTTTTGTGATCCAGGTCTATGAGATAGCTCTATGTCCACTGACCAGTGAACTGTGTTATTCACTGGTCACGGAGGATTGCACTGACCTGTCCAATCTGTGAGCAGTGTCAGGATTCATTAGTGCAACAGTAGGACTCACTCAGGTCTGTGATGAACATATCTATGGACAGGGAAATCCACAGACACCAGGAATAAAGTTTGTTCGCACATCCATTTCTGCGGCATTATGTGAATGTAATGTTGGGTTCTTACTTGAATGTGTATCTCGGGTGATGCTATTTACATTGAGGCTGCAAAGGCAAGGCAGTCGTTTGAGGAGATTAATTATTGAAAGCAATTAGAGTGTTTGTATTGCCCCTCTTCATTTTTAATTTTTTTTTGTTTTGTGTGAGTGCAGTGCCTTTCAGCACAGTAAACAACTGCAAATCTCAGACAACTATTATGCGCACAATAATAATTCCACGAGTTGTGATGAAGGCGGAAAATGAGAAAAGCATGAAGACAATAATGGTGATGATGCCGATGATGGTGATGATGAAGATGCAGCTGTGGCTGACAATGTAGCTGATGATGAAGAGCATAGTGATGATCGAAATGAAAAATGTGGCTGATTTTTCAAAGCAAAAGAAATGATAAATGCTTCATATAATGATCAATTACTGGCAAGGTTGTTAAAGAGATTCACCCCTAAAATAAAAATCCTGTCACCATTCACTCACCCTCACAAAGAAAATGTTTTCAAGGACAACACGTTTGACTTTCATTGCATGGGCAAAGAAAGGCACTATAAATCTTCCTACACAGAAGAAAGTCATCTGGTTTGGATTGGCATGAGGGTGAATTTTAGAGTAATATTTCATCCAAAAATGAAAATTTGCTCAAAATGTACTTCTCAGTCCAATTTCACCACCAGGTCATTCTGGATGTAGATGACGGCACCCATTCACTGCAGAGGATCCATTGGTGAACAAATTATATAATTTCTCCAAATTTGTTTTGATAAAGAAACAAACTCATCTGCATCCTGTCTACATCTACATACTTAATTTTATGTAGATTCGCTTCTTACATGCTAAACCACGCTTATGCGTATGGAGCCTACATATATTTCCACTGTGAGCAGTATTTCTCACATCAGTGCACACCACAGCATTACAGCAGCTCCTCAACCTGCTGCTGAAAAATTTACAATAATTGGGTGAAACTCTAAAAGTGGAGAGTTGGAGAATAGAGACAGGGTGAGGTCTTGCTACTGAAAGAGAAAGGATGCGGTCACCTTTAGAGGATTATGAGAAGATCCATTGCTGAAAATATGCTTACAGTAAATTTTCCCTTTCACCATAAAGTGAACAAATTTTATTTTCCATTGGGTGTTCTTTTCCCAATCTTTCCAGCAAGGTCTCTTACAGGATTTTTTATTTATTTATTTATTTATTTATTTTTTTTTTTGAGTGCCATCTGCTCTGGAGGCATATTTAATGGCCTATTCAGTGATTTGTAATGCGTGTTTGTAAGATCTGAGGCTTTACTTTTGTGTCTATATGTGTGAGAATGCATGTTTGTGTGTCTATTTGTGTGGGAGAAGCAATTGTTTGTTGTTCCTCTCCCTTTCTGCACTGCATGAGTACCCTTTGCTTCAGTAAATCCTTTGCAACTGAGAGCCATGGAAAAAGTTCCAGGATTGCATCTAAATACTCATCTGATGTAGAATTCAATGTGCATCAGATTCACTTGAGCAGAAGAGCATGGAAGCTCATACAGTAGCTGACCCTCACTGAGTTCTCATGCATTAAATATAAGCATCATCAGTCATATACTGAGCAGGTGGTGTGATGCATTTCCACCCACCTTTCTGTTCTTTTACTGTTTTCTGTATGTTTTTTTAATCTAAACTTTCACTTTTGTTCACTTCGAGTTTCATTTACCTTTCGTTACGGAGTCAAGTTCACACAAAGCACTGGCTCCAAACACAGCTTACAAAATCAGATTTTATGTCAATGCTTTGCTATAGAATTCAATGAATATCTTTCCTGGCAAAGCTAAACTAACAGCCAATAACAAAACAGGAGAGCTTGAGAATGTAACTAAACTGTGTAAACTTGGCTTCATATTTCATACAAATAAAAAAAGAACCAACTGCAATACTGTCTCTCGAGGTCTTGTTGCCTATTCATGCTGTAATAAAGCCAATACAATAGGAAAGCTGGAAATAATGCCTACAGCCTATCAAATAGAAACTGTGAAAAAGACAAGTACTATTGATCGATGCCACACACACACACACACACACATACACACAATAAGTTTCAATAGGAAACAGACAATAATAAATCAGTAAAATGGCAGCTCTTGTGAACATGGTGCATGGGAAAAATCATACAGCGATGCACACAATTTTTATAAACTATTCAGATTCATAGACATCAACATTCCAGTGTTTTTATTTATTATTATTATTATTATTATTATTATTATTATTTATATATATATATATATATATTATATATATATATATATATATATATATATATATATATATATATATATAGTTTTGTCATCTGTTGTGCAAAATATTATTATAGAGGTTGCTTCTAATTCAATCTGAGAGCTAAATAAGTCTGAAGAACCAATATGTATCTTCAGTTACTCTGCATTATCTAATTTATAAAGAGTTTTTTGGAAATACCTTAGAGTGCATAAAATGATCTGGATGTAGCTGACTGCTAATGGCCATTAAAAACTATAAAAATTATCACATGCAGATTTATTAGTACAAATATAGCTCGGTCATATATTGGACATTCGTTAAAAAGCTGTGTTGTAACTTGACAAGCAGGGTTGAGATTCAACGATCATTCAACAACTTAAAAACGCGTCTTTTTAAGTGCCTCGCGCTCCTTCGATCTTTAATTCAAGGCAACGCAAGAACACGTCCTATGTGAACGGCTCCGTATAATTGCACTACAGACACCAATTTGTCGCCCGTCTCCAGCCAGCCCACGTCATTACCAGAGATCGCCGTGCACACCCGCTAGATTGAATCTGGACGAGGAAAACAAGAGTATAATCCCCCCGCGCGCGCACGGTGCCACTCAAGGATTTTGCGTGCCAAGAAAAACAACTTGCTAAGTACCTCGCGGCTAAATTAAACGGCCACGAGCTTTGCTCAGGGTCCCGTACGTTTGCTTAACGTTTACTTTGTTCATTCGAGGAATATCGCAGCACCGTTTGAGGCAACATTACATCGGGGGCGACCGACGAGTGAACTTGTCCCCGGTACGGCGGATGGGAAAAGCTCGTCTAACTTCATCACCCTCCATCAACCACGGCTATACCGGGCTTCAGTCGGTTGTGCAAGCTACGCTGAATGTCACTGCACAAAATGCTAAATTATTCACACTCTACAGAGAAAGTGCTTTCCACCTTGCCTCCATTTAATCCATATGAAAAACTGCACATCAGTACAAAAGCCAGCTCAGATGATATAGTGAACGCGTTTAAATCACACTGAAATACATCCGTGGTGGATCCACGGACCTGAGGTTTGATCTTAAATCACACCCGGCATCATAGAGAAGAAAAACATACCTGTTTGTCCAACTACAACTCATCCAGAAAGGTATTTCCGAGTGTGGTTTTTAAAAATTCGAGAATTACTTTTGAAACAACACTGTTAACTGCGCGAAGTAAATCCAATCCCGTTTTGGTTAAGCTGTACAGCGTCCTCGGAGTTTGTGAATTCCCTCCAACTGTCGGTTGACCGTGAAATCCTCGTTTCAGCACCCCGTGGAGTGGACAGCTCTGCGGAAAGCTGCTTCACCTCGCGCCCCGGGTCTCGAGAGCCACACCAGCACGAGCCTTTCACCTACTGGCTGCAACCCCCGAAAGGATTTGCATACAATAATACAATCAGCCAATCAAAAGCTCCGGCGCAAACCCCGGCGAGCGGAAACAGCCAGCCGACTTGTCTGAGCTCATCCGTTTAAATGAATTGTCCTTGACAAAGATGAACAGAGTTTGGAGAGCAGACTGATCCTGTCCTCTCCCCTCCATGCGGTGCAGTGTTTGCGTGTTAGCGTGCAGATTCATTTAGATCGTGGTCTGTAAATGGGAATATATGATCATATATGATCCATGTCCAGCATTGATTTGTGACCTACATGTAAAAAAAAAGGTAACCATGCCATGACATTTTGGATATTTGCATGTTTTACAATTCCTAACTGTATAAGTATGTCATCAATTCAATATAGGGTTAAAGGGTTAGTTCGCTCAAAAATGAAAATTAGCCTGTGTTTTAATCACCCCTTGAAGCATCCTAGGTTTCTATGACTTTCTTCTTTCAGACGAATCCAATCAGATTTATATAAAAAAATTGTCCTGGCCTTTCTAAGCTATACATTTCAGTCAGTGGGTGTTTCTGTATCTATTTGAGCCGTTAAAATGTAAACTGTAACAGTAAAATGCAGTAACAACAGATTAACAACAACAATTAAAAAGCAATATATGCAAAAAAAAAAAAAAAAAAAAAAAAAGAAAAAAAAGAAAAAAAAACTAAATAACAGAATAAAGCAAAAATAGTAATTTAACAATAAAGTAAAAATTAGCATTTAGCTTTTTTAAAATATAAATGTTCTTAATATAATAATAATAATAATATAATAATAATAATAATAATAATAATAATAATAATAATAATAAACAATAATAATAAAAAACAATGAATTAATTAAATATCATTTTAAATGGAATCAGCATTAGAGCCAGTTTCAGGACCAGGACTGAGATCCACAGATTTATAGTAGTTCAACACATGTTCTAGAGGTGCATTTTTACATGTGTGCCGGGTCCCTCATGTCAGTCTCAAGTAAAGTATCTCTCTGATTTCTACATTAGTCAGGTCATCATGGTGCCAAAATTATGTGGCTCAAAGGGGCTTGTCACATAAAGATGACAGAAAAAATTTTTTCTTCACTGAGCAAATCCAAGAGCTGTATGACCGTGCATTGACCCAACAATGGAAGTACTACTTTCAGCCTAGAATTTGGTGATAATGAGAGCATAATTAGAAGCAACTATTTAATATGCCAGTCTTTTTGTCCTGAGAACACATTATTTGGTAAAGTATTTTTCAACACAGTAATATATATAATATATATATATATATATATATATATATATATATATATATTAGGGGTGTAACGGTTCACAAAATTCACGGTTCGGTTCGATACGATACACTGATGTCACGGTTTCGGTTCGGTTCGGTTCGATACGTTTTAGATACAGCAAAATGCAAAAACATCTCAACTTTTCAGAATGCCGCAAGCGCACTTACGCCGCGGGTCATGTGACAAGAAACTAACCAATCAGCTTCATCCTTTCCCATAACAACGTTGAAACTCAGCCAAGAATGAGGAACAGCTGATCATAAGTTGTTATATGGATTGCAATTTGAAATAAATTTTAGTAGCAGAGCTACTGCAAGCGATTTTTTAGAGCCTGCAAATCCATTTATCCTTCGCTGAAATTTCCGCGTCTCATGGAGAGAGCACGTCATTGTTGCTTAGCAAAGACAGAGCGCCTCATGAGCGCTTCTGCCCGAGCGCTTTGGAAAAGGAGGGAGAAAGACGTGCTTAGCGTTTTCCACGCGTTTATTTAGGAGCGATATGTGAACGGACCTAAGGCGCTCGCCTCAATCAGCACGCGCTGAGGCTCATTGCAAAATGTCTAATGCATTTAACAGACCAGAAATAATAAGATCCTAAAATAACCAACAGGTCTGGTGGTTTGGGTGCACTTTGGATTCCTGTAAGCTATAATACTGGTGTCTAAATGCTGCAGGCATCAGTTTGTTGCGTTGCATGTTTCTCCTTTTTTTCGTCTTTTCCCAGATACTGACACAATAAGTGATGTCGGCGTAAATGAGTTGACAATGTTTCAAGTATTCACGCTGGTGTTTTTTTTTTTTTAAGCAATGAAGCAACCGCGCGAAGCCCTCACTATTATAGGATTTTAGAAAGAATGCAGAGCACTAGTGTAGTGTGCAAACTTACCACAGTGTGGATTTCAGAAAGTGTGCAAAGACTTCACGTGCACACTTACCATAACATGGATTTACAAATAATGTTCTAAGGAGGGGCTCTCATGTCACTCTGATCGAGCAGCTCATAGATGGAATCATGCATCTCAAACAATATGTTTGAGAGTCATCTTCTTTTTCTAGTCTGTTAAACGCATTGGCCATTTTGCAACGAGCCTTCAGCGTGTACTGAGTGAGCGAGCGCCTGACTGAGTCATAACATAACATAAACTAAGTTGGTGTTTTTTCTTCTTCGGGAGTGTCAGGGCGTTGCCTGTTACGTCGTTTGGTTATTGGCTACCTTGTTGAACGCATTCATTTATTTCTTTTTTTTTTTCCATATATAATTAATTAGTCCAACGAACCGTTCGGTATGCATAATGCGTACCGCGTACCGAACCGAAAGCGTCGTACCGAACGGTTCAATACGAATACGCGTATCGTTACACCCCTAATATATATATATAATATATATAATATATATATATATATATATATATATATAATATAATATATATATATATATATATTAAATATTGTATTTAAGCATAGCATACTGGCAATCTTCTCTTTTTCTAAATTGCCATACTAGCTCTGTAGTGCTATTACACACAAATCCACAAAAGCCTCAGTCGTCCAAGCTATTACGCTAGAGTGCACCATTCAGACTTCACAAACCTCCTGTTCCGTGCAGCCAGTTGACATAGAAAAAGTTATGATGTTTGTGACTGTACACTGCAGTAAATATCAGCCAGACAATGCATCCAGTTGGGCTCCTTAGGGAACTATAACTCACTGTAACAACACACCAGAGAAAGCGAGACAGTCAAAGCAACCGTACACAGACAATGAGAGTGGAATTCTGAGGGCAACTAGTCTGAAGGATAGAGAGCCAAATATCTAAGCCGACTATTGGAAGAGAACCAAAAACAGCTCGCTGAGCAAGAAAGAATCTCCATATAATTGTTTTCACTACAGACCCACTTAGCTGTCTTTTTAGAGTTTGTCACCTACAGTGAAAATGATGGCGAGAGTGCTACGAAGACAAAGCCCATATGGCTCAAGCTGATAGGCCATAGAAATAGTATTCAACCAATAAAACTTATAAAAGCTCTCACAAAATCAGAGTGATGCAGACGGAGGAGTTGCAGTGGCTGGATTTATCCACCCACACTACGTAGGAAGCTAATTGCACGGTCTCAGTCAGCAGCAGGACACCACTGAGTTTTACACACGTACAGTGATTTTGGTAACTTGTAATTTGTATCAGAACTGTTACTGGCATGTTGTTATGCAGTAAAATACTGGAAGGGAAAGGAAGAAAAAACTATTTGAAAGTGTCTACCTTAGGATGCACAATATAAATTCTGTATGTTCTACAATCAAGATACACAAATAAATTAAAAGTCAAAACCTGATTCAGTTTAATTTTTATAGTTTTCTAAGAAGTGATATCACGTTTTTAAATCTATTTCCGGTATAACAAAGTCATAAAAAATAATTAAAATTTTGTATTTTGTTTAAATAGATAAAAAAAAAAAGTTTGGTTTGCAAAAAGAAAAGAAAAGAAAAGAAAATATCCTAAATTTAAGAATTTGTGATAGCCACAAATAATAATAAAAATAAATAAATTACATGATTAAGTGAATTCAAGAAATTAAATTTTATATGTAAACAATAAAAAATAAAATAAATACACCATGGGCAGCCAGAATTCCATGGGTAATGGGTACATTTTCATCCCCTTTATGAACTCATACAGTACATAAATATTGTTTCCTGAAAAAAAAAAAAAAAGAAGCAGAAGAAGAAGAAAAAACAGCCTTCTGAAATTAAACCTTCATTCTATAAGCATTAGGGATACACTGCAATAAAAATAAATAAATAAATAAAATAAAAACAATTCTGGCCAAAACAAAAAATTATGGCTGCACTTGGGTGAAATCTGAAAAAGTAATAATTATTTGAGCATAATGTTAAACACCAGATTTTTGTTATTTTGTAGCATTCATTTTTAATACAAAACAATGCAAATTATTGGACAATAATATTTAATATTAGGATGGTTTAAATATTAATTTATTAATCTATTAATTATTATTATATTGTACATTTGATCCCCTTTCATTTGTAAATTTCCAGTGTTTAATTCAATTTTAAACCTTGATCTGTTCTCAGCAGTGCGTATCCATGAAAGCAGTGCTTTTAATTACATCAGCCTGTGACTTTACAGGTTTGCCACTGTGCCCTCTCACCCGATCTGATAAACATAACAAGTTAACAGCAAGTGACATGATTCCCTTCAGGGACAGTAAGTCACTAAAGCTAAATAATTATCAAGAGACAGAAGTGCAGTCAACAGCAGCATGCAGGTGTAACCTGG
>NW_020527973.1:0-128768 GCF_003368295.1 Carassius auratus
TGAGCAGAGACACGAATGCTTAAATCCCTCCAGTTTTGCGTGAAATTGAGCTCAGAGCTAAATCACTCTTTAGAGGTAATCTTTCTCGAAATCCAGCATAGACGTACATATCCAGGAGGATAAAACAAGTTTCAAATCAAATTCAGCATTGAGGCGACTGAGCCGCCATCCTCAGCACAAGACTTTTGCTGTGTTGTCACAACTGTGCTACATTGCTGAAGGCAGATCAAGTACATGGCTCACATTTCATCTCTATTTCTCTTGATAAAACCATTTTGTCCCTTTGGAGTACATGCTCAGCTGGACTAAAAGCAGATTAATGTGCTAACATACTTATACGGATTCTGGAATACTTCCATAGGGGTTTCTCCACCTTGAATGGCTCACTTTCCAGTCTCCCCACCCACTAACATGAGTTCTCTGAACATGCTGGGTAATATGCTAATCAGCCTATATTGTACGGCAGTCCCCTGGGCAGAGCATAAGGATTTATCTAAACGGTTCTGCTCTCTTTTATGAGCACGTGTGGTCTTGCTCTTTGAAATCTAATAAGATGAGAGGCGTAACAACAGTACCAAACAGTCATAAAGTAGTCATCCTGAGGGAGCCCTTCGCTCTGCCTCTGAAGTGCTGTTTTCTTTGACTGAGACCATCCCCAAAACATCCATCTTAACTTACATTTAACTAAATTCATTTGAATGGTGTACAGTAGCTTTATGGGAACAATAAGCCTGTTTCCACCGCAGGTGATTTCCCCATGAACTACGGACTAGGCTTGGCCGATTTTAGAGATGTAAGCTCCAGGTGAACACTGGGTGCTCAGTGCTCATGTTTCCCCTGCGAGAGCGGCCCTCACCTCGGCTAGTCCTTCTGACATTAGCTGCTGGCTCTGATTTCTCTCTGTAGTGGTTAAACATGAGATATGACTTGTTTTGGGTAAGTATAACTGGCAGTTTTTGGTCTCAATGAATATATTATTTGTTCCAGGTAATATAGTTTTGGCAGCAAAAGTTATATTTCATAACTTTATACATTTATTTATAATATTTACAGTATAACTTTATTCAAATGAAAATGAAAAGATGCTGTTTGATATCAATATTTTTTTCATTGTAATGTAAGTTGTAATGTATGTACATTTCCTTAACTACATTTATTTATTTATTATAGCCTACGAAAAAAGAGGCAGTGGCATTTGATATTATATTTTGTCCTGTTGCAATTACAGTGAGGGAAATTGCAGTAGCCAAGGCGAGCTGACTGACGTTATCAAGTACGCTGTTGTTCCATTTGCAAAATTACTGGACTTGGGTCGTCCCATCCCCAGTAGTTCACACTCTCTAGTCAAACTAGCGAAGTCTGAACTACCAACGATGCAAGTCTGAACATTGCGTACTTGGTATTAAGAAACGCCCATGTACTGGCAGGAGCAGTCACGTGCAGTCCTTTGTCGCCAGACTATTTGCCTAATCTTCGCAGTACTTTAGACGACTATGGAAACGCAGACAGCAACAGTTCTGGGGGACAAATTGGTCCAGGTAATTTTGGTGGAAAAGTGGCTAATGAGAAGTTATAGCTCACCCCAAATTTAAATTCTGTCAGAATTTACTCACTCTCATGCTGTTCCTGTATAACTTTAATTCTTCCATGGCATACAAAATATGATTTCTTTATAAGAATGAGCCATACTTTTTCCCATGCAATTATATTTAATACATTTTCTAAAAGCAGAAAATCTGTATGAATTACTTTTCTATTGTAGGTCTATTGTATATTATAAAATTAACTGTAAAAAATTGTCAAATAGTAATAAAACAAAGATTACATTTAATGTTTTATTCCATATGTTACTTAATGTTTCTTTGTAGCTGTGACTTTTGAAAGCAATTTCTGAATGCAAACTTTAGTGTAGCTTTTTGTGACAAACAGACCTTCAAACTGAATTGTTGATAATGTAGAAACAGGTTGATAATGTTAAAACGATGGTGTTTTAGTGCCACAATAAATAATAAAGACATCTAAGATTATGAGATTAAATTAGTAATATTTCAAGAATTAAGTAAAAATTATGAGAAAATTACAAAGAGTTGGAGCTACAAGCGGCTCACTGATTCAATCAGTTCTTGAGAACCGAATCAGTCAAGATTTTGTACCAAAAATAAATGGTTCACTGAAATAATCTAACTATTAATTTACTACTCCTGCAAGGATTTTCATTTTTTATAACAGCAAGGACAAACTCGAGCAGAAAATCTTCTCAATTTCTACATTTGTGTTCTAAGACACAAATAAACTGAGTAAATGATAACAAAATGAATTGTTCCATTAACAATAATATTATTTTTCATATTTTTAGACTTAAAAAAATCTGTATTTCATGGTAAACCTTGTGCAGTTAATAGTGCATTTTAAAGTTATTCATTTTACTCATAGCCTGAGTGAGTGTGATTAAAAAATCATGATCGGCAAAGAACTTTAGTTTGTCATGGTGTTGTTGCTTAGCATTTTTCCCCACGGGTAATCTGGACTCATTAAATATGATGCACACATGCAACCCTAGCAGCCAGCAGAGGTGATATTAGAGCAGAGAGCCAGGACGCAGCTTCTGTTACGTTATACAACAGATACACTGCTTTCTAGACCTGTACCTGTGTTTCGGGACAGATGCTATGATGTGAAACTGGCACCTGCATCCATTAAAATGCGGCACTCAGGAAGGCAGCTGAGACTGTCATACTGAGGCTCTGCGTATCCCACGACACACACATAAACACAGTTAGAAACACACACACAAACACACAAAGGCAGTCAAAAAGAAACAACCACATTGGCCAGAGTTTAAAAACCAGTCCCATTTTACAAAGACTGCTCTTTTGTCTTTGTGCAGACATGCTCCAGAGCTCACACCTAGAGCAATGTGGACACCACACACAACACACACACACACACCACACACACACACACACTCTTCATCAGCAGGATCAGACAGCCAGCCCACCAATCTGGGAACAAGCCTGAGAACAAGCTGAAAATATCCTCACAATTTCCCTATGTGAGTTCAAATCGCTTTTCCAAGCTTGGCTTTGTTCTTAATCTATTCAACTTCAAAACGTTGATTGTACATTCTAATTAATTTCTCCCAAGCCCAAAGCCAGATCCAGTATGTAGTTATAACACTCTGTCAAACACATATCTGCCCTATCAAGTGTAAATCAAGTCACCCATTCATATATGCTATATTCAACAGATACAAGTTGATTAGATATGGGTTGTTGCCCTAAGTGAGTTTACATATGTCCCCCGTGACAATGCAGCATGGTGTCCGTCAGCAGATGTTGCTGTTTTAATGGCATAAATGCATTATAATTATTGTTTTTTGCATAACTGTTGCAAATAAAGTACATTATATAAAACGTTTTCATCTTGCCACTTTCTTAGAAAAGAAAACATATAAGGGGTATCTGTTGTAAGTCTATGGACTGAAGGGAGGCAAGCCTCCGCTGTAAAAAAAATTTTCATTGTTGGACAGTGTTACTTCATAAAAACGAGTGACTTTTAAACTTTTAATATCATATTTTGTAATATTGTTTTATTTCTGTTATATCGATAATTTTCTCATTTAATTTTTTGAGGAGACACTGCCTCTCTTGCCTCCATATACAGATATGTGCTGTTTCTATGTATTATGTATGAATAAGTACACACACATACAGTATAGTATATATTTTAAAAATATTTACATGTATGTATGTTTATATATTTATATTCTTATATTTAATATTATATATAAATATATTTAATGTATAAACAACATATTTTTCTTAAATATATACATGCATGTGTTTTATATTTAGTATATACACATAATATGCACATATATTATGTAAACAAAAACTTTTATTTCAGAAGCGATTAATCACGAATAATCGTTTGACAGCACTAATATATATATATATATATATATATATATATATATATATATATATATATATATATATATAATATTTTTTTTTTTTTTTTTTTTTTTTTTTTTGAGAGGAAGATTTGTCACGTAATAATCAAGGAGTTAATTTATAAATAATTAAATAACCCCACATAATTTGACTCCCTTAATTCATTTTAGGGTTGAAGGCTAACCGACATTAATGGTGATCTACTGTGATGAGCTATTAAACTGGGTTCCATAACTACTATCCAAACTTGCCAGAAATATCACAGAGTTGCCCTAAAACCCAAAAGTTCATGCTGGCTGATTGATACAGTTAGCAAGTCAGAAAAGCCTTTTGTGATCCAGGTCTATGAGATAGCTCTATGTCCACTGACCAGTGAACTGTGTTATTCACTGGTCACGGAGGATTGCACTGACCTGTCCAATCTGTGAGCAGTGTCAGGATTCATTAGTGCAACAGTAGGACTCACTCAGGTCTGTGATGAACATATCTATGGACAGGGAAATCCACAGACACCAGGAATAAAGTTTGTTCGCACATCCATTTCTGCGGCATTATGTGAATGTAATGTTGGGTTCTTCTTGAATGTGTATCTCGGGTGATGCTATTTACATTGAGGCTGCAAAGGCAAGGCAGTCGTTTGAGGAGATTAATTATTGAAAGCAATTAGTAGTGTTTGTATGCCCCTCTTCATTTTTAATTTTTTTTTTGTTTTGTGTGAGTGCAGTGGCTTTCAGCACAGTAACAACTGCAAATCTCAGACAACTATTATGCGCACAATAATAATTCCACGAGTTGTGATGAAGGCGGAAAAATGAGAAAAGCATGAAGACAATAATGGTGATGATGCCGATGATGGTGATGATGAAGATGCAGCTGTGGCTGACCATGTAGCTGATGATGAAGAGCATAGTGATGATCGAAATGAAAATGTGGCTGATTTTTCAAAGCAAAAGAAATGATAAATGCTTCATATAATGATCAATTACTGGCAAGGTTGTTAAAGAGATTCACCCTAAAATAAAAAATCCTGTCACCATTCACTCACCCTCACAAAGAAAATGTTTTCAAAGGACAACACGTTTGACTTTCATTGCATGGGCAAGAAAGGCACTATAAATCTTCCTACACAGAAGAAAGTCATCTGGTTTGGATTGGCATGAGGGTGAATTTTAGAGTAATATTTCATCCAAAAATGAAAATTTGCTCAAAATGTACTTCTCAGTCCAATTTCACCACCAGGTCATTCTGGATGTAGATGACGGCACCCATTCACTGCAGAGGATCCATTGGTGAACAAATTATATAATTTCTCCAAATTTGTTTTGATAAAGAAACAAACTCATCTGCATCCTGTCTACATCTACATACTTAATTTTATGTAGATTCGCTTCTTACATGCTAAACCACGCTTATGCGTATGGAGCCTACATATATTTCCACTGTGAGCAGTATTTCTCACATCAGTGCACACCACAGCATTACAGCAGCTCCTCAACCTGCTGCTGAAAAATTTACAATAATTGGGTGAAACTCTAAAAGTGGAGAGTTGGAGAATAGAGACAGGGTGAGGTCTTGCTACTGAAAGAGAAAGGATGCGGTCACCTTTAGAGGATTATGAGAAGATCCATTGCTGAAAATATGCTTACAGTAAATTTTCCCTTTCACCATAAAGTGAACAAATTTTATTTTCCATTGGGTGTTCTTTTCCCAATCTTTCCAGCAAGGTCTCTTACAGGATTTTTTATTTATTTATTTATTTATTTATTTTTTTTTTGAGTGCCATCTGCTCTGGAGGCATATTTAATGGCCTATTCAGTGATTTGTAATGCGTGTTTGTAAGATCTGAGGCTTTACTTTTGTGTCTATATGTGTGAGAATGCATGTTTGTGTGTCTATTTGTGTGGGAGAAGCAATTGTTTGTTGTTCCTCTCCCTTTCTGCACTGCATGAGTACCCTTTTGCTTCAGTAAATCCTTTGCAACTGAGAGCCATGGAAAAAGTTCCAGGATTGCATCTAAATACTCATCTGATGTAGAATTCAATGTGCATCAGATTCACTTGAGCAGAAGAGCATGGAAGCTCATACAGTAGCTGACCCTCACTGAGTTCTCATGCATTAAATATAAGCATCATCAGTCATATACTGAGCAGGTGGTGTGATGCATTTCCACCCACCTTTCTGTTCTTTTACTGTTTTCTGTATGTTTTTTTAATCTAAACTTTCACTTTGTTCACTTCGAGTTTCATTTACCTTTCGTTACGGAGTCAAGTTCACACAAAGCACTGGCTCCAAACACAGCTTACAAAATCAGATTTTATGTCAATGCTTTGCTATAGAATTCAATGAATATCTTTCCTGGCAAAGCTAAACTAACAGCCAATAACAAAACAGGAGAGCTTGAGAATGTAACTAAACTGTGTAAACTTGGCTTCATATTTCATACAAATAAAAAAGAACCAACTGCAATACTGTCTCTCGAGGTCTTGTTGCCTATTCATGCTGTAATAAAGCCAATACAATAGGAAAGCTGGAAATAATGCCTACAGCCTATCAATAGAAACTGTGAAAAAGACAAGTACTATTGATCGATGGCCACACACACACACACACACACATACACACAATAAGTTTTCAATAGGAAACAGACAATAATAAATCAGTAAAATGGCAGCTCTTGTGAACATGGTGCATGGGAAAAATCATACAGCGATGCACACAATTTTTATAAACTATTCAGATTCATAGACATCACATTCCAGTGTTTTTATTTATTATTATTATTATTATTATTATTATTATATTTATATATATATATATATATATATATATATATATATATATATATATATATATATATATATATATATATATATAGTTTTGTCATCTGTTGTGCAAAATATTATTATAGAGGTTGCTTCTAATTCAATCTGAGAGCTAAATAAGTCTGAAGAACAATATGTATCTTCAGTTACTCTGCATTATCTAATTTTATAAAGAGTTTTTTGGAATACCTTAGAGTGCATAAAATATCTGGATGTAGCTGACTGCTAATGGCCATTAAAAACTATAAAAAATTATCACATGCAGATTTATTAGTACAAATATAGCTCGTCATATATGGACATTCGTTAAAAAAGCTGTGTTGTAACTTGACAGCAGGGTTGAGATTCAACGATCAATTCAACAACTTAAAACGCGTCTTTTTAAGTGCTCGCGCTCCTTCGATCTTTAATTCAAGGCAACGCAAGAACACGTCCTATGTGAACGGCTCCGTATAATTGCACTACAGACACCAATTTGTCGCCCGTCTCCAGCCAGCCACGTCAATTACCAGAGATCGCCGTGCACACCCGCTAGATTGAATCTGGACGAGGAAAACAAGAGTATAATCCCCCCGCGCGCGCACGGTGCCACTCAAGGATTTGCGTGCCAAGAAAAAACAACTTGCTAAGTACCCTGCGGCTAAATTAAACGGCCACGAGCTTTGCTCAGGGTCCCGTACGTTTGCTTAACGTTTACTTTGTTCATTCGAGGAATATCGCAGCACCGTTTGAGGCAACATTACATCGGGGCGACCGACGAGTGAACTTGTCCCCGGTACGGCGGATGGGAAAAGCTCGTCTAACTTCATCACCCTCCATCAACCACGGCTATACCGGGCTTCAGTCCGGTTGTGCAAGCTACGCTGAATGTCACTGCACAAAATGCTAAATTATTCACACTCTACAGAGAAAGTGCTTTCCACCTTGCCTCCATTTAATCCATATGAAAAACTGCACATCAGTACAAAAGCCAGCTCAGATGATATAGTGAACGCGTTTAAATCACACTGAAATACATCCGTGGTGGATCCACGGACCTGAGGTTTGATCTTAAATCACACCCGGCATCATAGAGAAGAAAACATACCTGTTTGTCCAACTACAACTCATCCAGAAAGGTATTTCCGAGTGTGGTTTTTAAAATTCGAGAATTACTTTTGAAACAACACTGTTAACTGCGCGAAGTAAATCCAATCCCGTTTTGGTTAAGCTGTACAGCGTCCTCGGAGTTTGTGAATTCCCTCCAACTGTCGGTTGACGTGAAATCCTCGTTTCAGCACCCGTGGAGTGGACAGCTCTGCGGAAAGCTGCTTCACCTCGCGCCCCGGGTCTCGAGAGCCACACCAGCACGAGCCTTTCACCTACTGGCTGCAACCCCGAAAGGATTTGCATACAATAATACAATCAGCCAATCAAAAGCTCCGGCGCAAAACCCCGGCGAGCGGAAACAGCCAGCCGACTTGTCTGAGCTCATCCGTTTAAATGAATTGTCCTTGACAAAGATGAACAGAGTTTGAGAGCAGACTGATCCTGTCCTCTCCCCTCCATGCGGTGCAGTGTTTGCGTGTTAGCGTGCAGATTCATTTAGATCGTGGTCTGTAAATGGGAATATATGATCATATATGATCCATGTCCAGCATTGATTTGTGACCTACATGTAAAAAAAAAGGTAACCATGCCATGACATTTTGGATATTTGCATGTTTTACAATTCCTAACTGTATAAGTATGTCATCAATTCATATAGGGTTAAAGGGTTAGTTCGCTCAAAAATGAAAATTAGCCTGTGTTTTAATCACCCCTTGAAGCATCCTAGGTTTCTATGACTTTCTTCTTTCAGACGAATCCAATCAGATTTATATAAAAAAATTGTCCTGGCCTTTCTAAGCTATACCATTTCAGTCAGTGGGTGTTTCTGTATCTATTTGAGCCGTTAAAATGTAAACTGTAACAGTAAAATGCAGTAACAACAGATTAACAACAACAATTAAAAAGCAATATATGCAAAAAAAAAAAAAAAAAAAAAAAAGAAAAAAAAAGAAAAAAAAACTAAATAACAGAATAAAGCAAAAATAGTAATTTAACAATAAAGTAAAAATTAGCATTTAGCTTTTTAAAATATAAATGTTCTTAATAATAATAATAATAATAATAATAATAATAATAATAATAATAATAATAATAATAATAATAATAAACAATAATAATAAAAAACAATGAATTAATTTAAATATCATTTTAAATGGAATCAGCATTAGAGCAGTTTCAGGACCAGGACTGAGATCCACAGATTTATAGTAGTTCAACACATGTTCTAGAGGTGCATTTTTACATGTGTGCCGGGTCCCTCATGTCAGTCTCAAGTAAAGTATCTCTCTGATTTCTACATTAGTCAGGTCATCATGGTGCCAAAATTATGTGGCTCAAAGGGGCTTTGTCACATAAAGATGACAGAAAAATTTTTTCTTCACTGAGCAAATCCAAGAGCTGTATGACCGTGCATTGACCACAATGGAAGTACTACTTTCAAGCCTAGAATTTGGTGATAATGAGAGCATAATTAGAAGCAACTATTAATATGCCAGTCTTTTTGTCCTGAGAACACATTATTTGGTAAAGTATTTTTCAACACAGTATATATATATATATATATATATATATATATATATTATATATATATATATATTAGGGGTGTAACGGTTCACAAAATTCACGGTTCGGTTCGATACGATACACTGATGTCACGGTTCGGTTCGGTTCGGTTCGATACGTTTTAGATACAGCAAAATGCAAAAACATCTCAACTTTTCAGAATGCCGCAAGCGCACCGCGGGTCATGTGACAAGAACTAACCAATCAGCTTCATCCTTTCCCATAACAACGTTGAAAACTCAGCCAAGATGAAGGAACAGCTGATCATAGTTGTATATGGATTGCAATTTTGAAATAAATTTAGTAGCAGAGCTACTGCAAGCGATTTTTAGAGCTGCAAATCCATTTATCCTTCGCTGAAATTTCCGCGTCTCATGGAGAGAGCACGTCATTGTTGCTTAGCAAAGACAGACGCCTCATGAGCGCTTCTGCCCGAGCGCTTTGGAAAGGAGGAGAAAGACGTGCTTAGCGTTTTCCACGCGTTTTTAGGAGCGATATGTGAACGGACCCTAAGGCGCTCGCTCACTCAGCACGCGCTGAAGGCTCATTGCAAAATGTCTAATGCATTTAACAGACCAGAAATATAAGATCCTAAAATAACCAACAGGTCTGGTGTTTGGGTGCACTTTGGATTCCCTGTAAGCTATAATACTGGTGTCTAAATGCTGCAGGCATAGTTTGTTGCGTGCATGTTTCTCCTTTTTTTCGTCTTTTCCCAGATACTGACACAATAAGGTGATGTCGGCGTAAATGAGTTGACATGTTTCAAGTATTCACGCTGGTGTTTTTTTTTTTTTAAAGCAATGAAGCAACCGCGCGAAGCCCTCACTATATAGGATTTTAGAAAGAATGCAGAGCACTAGTGTAGTGTGCAAACTTACCACAGTGTGGATTTCAGAAAGTGTGCAAAGACTTCACGTGCACACTTACCATAACATGGATTTACAAATAATGTTCTAAGGAGGGGCTCTCATGTCACTCTGATCGAGCAGCTCATAGATGGAATCATGCATCTCAAACAATATGTTTGAGAGTCATCTTCTTTTTCTAGTCTGTTAAACGCATTGGCCATTTTGCAACGAGCCTTCAGCGTGTACTGAGTGAGCGAGCGCCTGACTGAGTCATAACATAACATAAACATAAGTTGGTGTTTTTTTCTTCTTCGGGAGTGTCAGGGGCGTTGCCTGTTACGTCGTTTGGGTTATTGGGCTACCTTGTTGAACGCATATCATTATATTTCTCTTTTTTTTTTTTTCCAAATATAATTAATTAGTCCAACGAACCGTTCGGTATGCATAATGCGTACCGCGTACCGAACCGAAAGCGTCGTACCGAACGGTTCAATACGAATACGCGTATCGTTACACCCCTAATATATATATATATATATATATATATATATATATATATATATATATATATATATATATATATATATAATATATATATATATATTGTATTTAAGCATAGCGATACTGGCAATCTTCTCTTTTTCTAAATTGCCATACTAGCTCTGTAGTGCTATTACACACAAATCCACAAAAGCCTCAGTCGTCCAAGCTATTACGCTAGAGTGCACCATTCAGACTTCACAAACCTCCTGTTCCGTGCAGCCAGTTGACATAGAAAAAGTTATGATGTTTGTGACTGTACACTGCAGTAAATATCAGCCAGACAATGCATCCAGTTGGGCTCCTTAGGGAACTATAACTCACTGTAACAACACACCAGAGAAAGCGAGACAGTCAAAGCAACCGTACACAGACAATGAGAGTGGAATTCTGAGGGCAACTAGTCTGAAGGATAGAGAGCCAAATATCTAAGCCGACTATTGGAAGAGAACCAAAAACAGCTCGCTGAGCAAGAAAGAATCTCCATATAATTGTTTTCACTACAGACCCACTTAGCTGTCTTTTTAGAGTTTGTCACCTACAGTGAAAATGATGGCGAGAGTGCTACGAAGACAAAGCCCATATGGCTCAAGCTGATAGGCCATAGAAATAGTATTCAACCAATAAAACTTATAAAAGCTCTCACAAAATCAGAGTGATGCAGACGGAGGAGTTGCAGTGGCTGGATTTATCCACCCACACTACGTAGGAAGCTAATTGCACGGTCTCAGTCAGCAGCAGGACACCACTGAGTTTTACACACGTACAGTGATTTTTTGGTAACTTGTAATTTGTATCAGAACTGTTACTGGCATGTTGTTATGCAGTAAAATACTGGGAAGGGAAAGGAAGAAAAACTATTTGAAAGTGTCTACCTTAGGATGCACAATATAAATTCTGTATGTTCTACAATCAAGATACACAAATAAATTAAAAGTCAAAACCTGATTCAGTTTAATTTTTATAGTTTTCTAAGAAGTGATATCACGTTTTAAATCTATTTCCGGTATAACAAAGTCATAAAAAATAATTAAAATTTTGTATTTTGTTTAAATAGATAAAAAAAAAAAGTTTGGTTTGCAAAAAGAAAAGAAAAGAAAAGAAAAATATCCTAAATTTAAGAAATTTGTGATAGCCACAAATAATAATAAAAATAAATAAATTACATGATTAAGTGAATTCAAGAAATTAAATTTTATATGTAAACAATAAAAAATAAAATAAATACACCATGGGCAGCCAGAATTCCATGGGTAATGGGTACATTTTCATCCCCTTTATGAACTCATACAGTACATAAATATTGTTTCCTGAAAAAAAAAAAAAAAGAAGCAGAAGAAGAAGAAAAAACAGCCTTCTGAAATTAAACCTTCATTCTATAAGCATTAGGGATACACTGCAATAAAAATAAATAAATAAATAAAATAAAAACAATTCTGGGCCAAAACAAAAAATTATGGCTGCACTTGGGTGAAATCTGAAAAAGTAATAATTATTTGAGCATAATGTTAAACACCAGATTTTTGTTATTTTGTAGCATTCATTTTTAATACAAAACAATGCAAATTATTGGACAATAATATTTAATATTAGGATGGTTTAAATATTAATTTATTAATCTATTAATTATTATTATATTGTACATTTGATCCCCTTTCATTTGTAAATTTCCAGTGTTTAATTCAATTTTAAACCTTGATCTGTTCTCAGCAGTGCGTATCCATGAAAGCAGTGCTTTTAATTACATCAGCCTGTGACTTTACAGGTTTGCCACTGTGCCCTCTCACCCGATCTGATAAACATAACAAGTTTAACAGCAAGTGACATGATTCCCTTCAGGGACAGTAAGTCACTAAAGCTAAATAATTATCAAGAGACAGAAGTGCAGTCAACAGCAGCATGCAGGTGTAACCTGGGAGACAGGACAGGTAACGAGACCTGGAGGAGCACGGCGGGTTCAACTCTGACAAAAAAGAACAGCGAGAACCACGGCGCCAGAAGAAATCTCAGATGCAAGGTTCAAGACACAGTGTTCAGCTGACTCCATTTTATTTACATTTATGCATTTAGAAAGCACTGAGATATGACTTATGATCTTGATCTGAAGTAAAACATATCTCCATAATAGTAATAGTAATTTAACTAAACTTAAATATTCATAATATAAACACACTGCAAATTATTTATAAAGTTTCCCTTAATAGTTTTAAAAAAATCTGTAAAGTTTTAGATGTTGATGTAGTCTGTATTCAATGTAAAAATATATATATATATATATATATATATATATATATATTAGTATCAAAAAAATTTTCAAAAAGGGTTACGTACTGCAAGATCTGCAAGATCTGCAAGATCTAATTTCCCACTTCTCTAATAAATTTTCAATTTTTTAATGTCAGGTAGCTATAAAAATGAAGTATAAAACTATCTGTAGTGAAACGCTATACTTATTCTGTCCACATGTTCCACAGATCATTTATTTAATTTATGATTTAATACATGGTCTACAAACTGGCAAATGTCTCCACTTAAAAATTAATTTTCCTGGACACTGAAAGTGTCATCTCTTTCACAACATCATAAAACACAACTTCATCTTCATCAGCAGAAATCCACAGATCTGTTTACATCTTGTTCCATGTCTTTACGTCCCACCCCACACCCACACGTCGTCCTCTTCTCTCATCTCTTGATCTACTGCATTTGTTGTTTCTTTATTGCGTGGTTGTACACATCCAAGCCTCTTTGCTCCATCTCTTAACTTATGCAGCTCTAATTTTGTAATTCCCTGCCCCGTTTGAGCAGAACTCATCTGCACTAAAAAAAAAGAAAAAAAAAAAAGGAAATACTCATACAGCACAATACTCAACAATAATAAAGGCTTTAAAACTCATCAGCTTCTATACCAGGCCAGGGGTTTCCTCAGTTTGGATGCCATGGACCCCCCAAATATGATTATTTCCTTGCAAGGGCCCCTTTTTCCTATAAAATCAACTATCAATATGCACATAAATAAATAAATACTCCTGTCTTCAGTTTCAAATGGTCCTTTAGAAAACTATTCTAATATGCTGATTTTCTGCTCAAGAAATATTTATTATTATTATTATTGACATGAAAATAGTATTTTCTCACAGCAGCTAGAATAGACTGTACAAAAAAGGACATCTACACGCTAATACATACTATAGACAATTCTGATGTTGTTGACATTAATTATTTGAAAATAAAGTATAATAGTAATAATAATTTGCATGGTTTGATGTGATATGAGCTAACCAATCTTTAGATTAAATCACCATTGGTAGCGCAATTTATTGTAATGCTTTTTTCCTCAGCTGGTCAGAACAAACGTGGCAGACTTGTTACTTACTTGTACAGATGATAATATCTGGTGAAAATTATTTTTTGGGTCATATATTCCAAGACATACTGTAGACTAGAATCTGTGTGTGTGCAAAGTACATTAAATATCCACACCAGTGCAGGGACTGACTGTCACACATACTCCTCAAAAATATTAGATTCATCCGCGCTGGAGCCATGCCACAGTATAACCCACGGAAGGAAGATGAAATGGCCACAAAGAGGCAAAACTTACAGACTGCAGCTTTAAATATAAATATATATATATATATATATATATATATATATATATATATATATATATATATATATATATATATATATATATATTCACAGTAACGATGTATATCTCAATATAGTTATCTTTGCTTTAAATAAGGTATTAATGATAAAAAATGTTTTGATACCATAGAAAGGTGTTGATTCTTGTCCCCAGATTTAATATAACAACAAATCAATATAGCCTAAGTTTTAAAAGTCAGCAATTAAATAAGAATTAGATACTAATTACAAGTAATAGGACGAAAAAAATAAAAAATAATAGTTCTATAATTATATATATATATATATATATATATATATATATATATATATATATATATATATACACACACACACACACACACACACACACACACACACATATATATCTTCTTAATAAAGTCATGCAGGATTGTAACTAGGATTTACACAAGCTCCAGTCTGGATCCAGAACACCTGAGAAGAGATTATGCTGACCCTCAGAGGACCCCAGATGATGCTAACCTTTAATCAACAAACAGAATTAACAATGATTGCTACATGTGTGACTTCATCATATAATAACTATTAATTAATAATATTGATAGTTCATCGTCTAGCTGACTACGTCTTGTATTATTATTATTATTTTTTTTTTCTAAAATCCTGTCAAATGTGCACAAACTACTAGCTACTACTAAATATTGTAGAAACATAATTTTCTGTAAAGTTGCTTTGTAACGATTTGTATTGTAAAAAGCGCTATACAAATAAACTTGCATTGAATTGAATTAAAATTGAATTGAATTGAATGCAGACAGCACTCATAGCAAAATTGTCTCTCTTTCGCTGCTGATTGCAATACTGCAATACTTAAAAGCACTTGCAAACCATACGTTTTTGTGACCACATAGCACAACAATGTCTTAAGCATGAAACCGTGATAGAGCCGATAGTACAAAATCTCTATCGGTTAACAAATTTCTAGATAATTGTGTCTATCAGTATAGGGCGTTAACCATCAACATCTTCATCACCACTTTGTAGACCCTAGACCCTGGAATAGGTTCTATAGATTATGGCCATTAATCAAAAATCTGTTCGTAATCCTATTTAAGAGTGACTGCTTTAGAAGCTGATACTTCAGAGAGAGAGAGAGAGAGAGAGAGAGAGAGAGAGAGAGAGAGAGAGAGAGAGAGAGAGAGAGAGAGAGAGAGAGAGAGACAGGTCAACAGTGATCTCAGACTCTACTGCATTTCAGGATTCAGTAGAAGAAGGCCAGGCTCTAGCCTTTAAAACTCATAAGATAGTTACTTCCCCTTGGCACTCAGCAGTTCAGTATATGTTCAGTAGGTTCTTCTCTGTGCATGCATGTCTGTTGATAAAAATGTACATGTAATAATGCTCATCCTTATACACACTGCATGTGCTGGGTTTAATTTACAGTAATTTGACCCATGTCTTTATATTTAGCTAGCTTCGACGTGCATGAAATGAAACGTCCAACCGCTGCGAGCCGTATTCTGGAGAACAGGTGCAGATGAACCGCTGACTCTCACGTGGCAATCGCAGGTGCACTTGAGGAGCCATGCTGGGATCATTCAGCAGTCTGGAGTTCAATCAAAAATCAAAAACAGTTTGTTTCATGCAGATTTAATGACTAGCTGCTTGGTTATTTTTGCCCTTCTCAAAAAATGACTGAAAAACAAATGCTTTTGCTAATTTCTGTTACACAAAGCATTTGCCTTCAGCTTTTGTGTAATTTGTGTGGGCTTTTTTTTATCATTATGTACCACACAGCCTCGTCTATTAATTCATCAACACCAATCCAGAATTTTTTTTTTTTCTCTCATTATACTGGATATCATTTAAAATAACCATCAATATTATAAATGTTTTATATTATATTATTAAAAATGACAACAACATCAACAACAACAACAACAACAACAACAACAATAATAATAATAATAATAATAATATTAGAGCAGTTTGTACTGAATGTTGTGGAGAAACTTAAATAAATAGATGTTAAATAGATCATAATAATATAAATAGTTCCTCTTCGGGAACTCGAGCTGCGTCGAGCGCTTTTGGGGAACGCCTTTGGCAAGAACAACTCTGAATATCGTGTGCAATCAGTTCAATGGAAGAGTGTGACGTCACGGACGGGGTGACGTAGCGACCAGGAATCTATAAAGGCACGTGCCACGCAACTGGCTTCAGCTTCGCGTCTTTCAGCAAGCGCTCTGTGTGTGCATGTTCATAAGTATGTCTTGTAAGTCTTATTTACTGTTGTCTGTCCAGTATCAGTAGACTAAAATGCCTAAGTCTAAAGCAAAGACTAGACATTTGAAGGGCGAAACCAAATCGCGCTATAAACTGTGTGTTCCTCCATGCCAGCGCTACATCACCGCTGGAGACACACATGATTTATGCGTGGTTTGCCTGGGGTCGAAGCACGCTGAGTCGGCTCTCTTCGAGGAGGGAGCCTTCGCCAGCGTTCCACGCGTCTCTGGCCCTGCTTCTGCTGAGGCAGAGCGGCTGCTGCACTCGTGGGGTTCGCAGGTGGATCTGGCAGAGGGAATGGAGACGGGCCAGTCCTTATCTCCTTCCTCATCTGCTAGATTCGGCGCCCAAACCCTGGGATCGGAAGCACGCTCGTCTGTTTCTTCCCCCCAGGGCGAGGGGTCGACACTCCACCTCTCTTCGTCTGATGAGGTGGATGTGGAGACAGTTGGTAGGGATTCGCCCCACGCCAGGGATTTCTATGTTGTAACTAGGATTTTCACAAGCTCCAGTCTGGATCCAGAACACCTGAGAAGAGATGATGCTGACCCTCAGAGGACCTCAGATGATGCTAACCCTGAATCAACAAACAGAATTAACAATTATTGCTAAACGTGTGACTGAATCATATAATAACTTAATTAATAATATTGATAGTTCATCGTCTAGCTGACTACATCTTGTATTATTATTATTTTTTTTATTTTTTCTAAAATCCTGTCAAATGTGCACAAACGACTAGCTACTACTAAATATTGTAGAAACATAATTTTCTGTAAAGTTGCTTTGTAACTATTTGTTTTGTAGAAAGCGCTATACAAATAAACTTGAATTAAATTGAATTAAATTCGCCACCCTTTTCGCCCCAGTATGAGGAGCTGCTGGAGGTGGTTACTCGCACTGTCGAGAAGTTAAAGATAGACTGGCCCCCAGAGAAAAAACATGAACCCTTCGGGGGCCTCTTACACCAGAGATCAGTCTCGAGAGACTGATTCCCTTAGTACATTATCGAGCAGCGTGGAAACTACTGCCAAATGTATCTCAATGGGTCCTGCACACAGTAGAAAGAGGCTTTGCTATTCAATTTGGCCGTCCACCGCCGAGATTCAACGGGGTTACACCGACAGTTGTCAGCCCCCAGCAGGCTCTGGTTATGGAACAAGAAGTGAATACCCTATTAAGGAAGGAGGCCATCGAGGTGGTCCCTCCTCTAGACAGGGAATCCGGGTTCTACAGCCGGTATTTCATAGTTCCAAAGAAGGATGGGGGGTTAAACCTGCGTCAGTTAAACCTCTCAGTTATGTCACTGAAATTCAAAATGCTTACTGTCAAACAGGTTGTAGCTCAAATCAGATCCGAGGACTGGTTTGTCACAATAGATCTCAAAGATGCATAGTTCCACATATCCATCCTTCCACAACACAGGAAGTTTCTGAGGTTCATTTTCGGGGGCAAAGCTTATCAATATCGAGTACTTCCCTTCGGCCTTGCACTCTCACCCCGCACGTTCACGAAATGTGTAGATGCGGCACTGGTACCCCTCCGTATGCAGGGCATCCGCATTCTAAATTATATCAACGATTGTTTGATTCTAGCTCAATCAGAGCAGATGGCGTTTCGACATCGAGGTGTCATTCTTGCCCATATGGGGGAGCTGGGTTTGAGACTGAATGCCAAGAAGAGTGTACCTTCTCCAGTTCAGAGAGCCACCTATCTAGGCATAGTATGGGATTCGACCACGATGCAGGCACGTATGTCTCCTGCTCGGATCGAGTCGATCCTCACATCAGTCAAGAGAGTCAGAGAAGGCCAGTCACTCACTGTGAAGCAGTTTCAGAGACTGTTAGGGCTCATGGCAGCTGCGTCCAATGTGATAACTTTTGTTCCCTCTCGAGGCGGTAACTCAACATTACGTCAGCTAAGACGTATATGGGAACTCTTCCCTTCTCCACTTTCACTGAAATCTTATTGGCTAACGCCAGCTGGGGACAGCTGGCCAATTGACGCGAAGCATGCAAATACTGGCGGGTAAGCGTGCAGTATAAAATGCATGGGCGCGAAAATTACGTCAGAATCTCTTTCTTCACGCTAGAAGTCTTATCTAAGTCATCGTGGAAGTTGCAATAGAGGACTACTCACCCTGTTTTTCCTCTCCGCATCCGATGGCTGCTAATGCTAGATTCGGACCTTCAACAGTTCTGTTAGACCTGCTTGGGATTCTCACACGGACAACACTTGCGAAAAACCCAGTGTACCGAGCTGCCAGTGCGCGCCCTCAGAGCCAGAGTGGCTCGGAGGACGGCGGGAATGAGGCCCACTGCCGCCAGCGAGCCGCTGGTGGGCCCTCCCCCGCCCGAAGACGAGTTTGACGTCGGCGTGGTGGACCATAGCTTCCGCGAACTTCGTCCTCTTCGGAGCTGGCGAGGAAAACGACTCCATGTCGCTTCGACGTCGAAAAAGGTTTGGGCCTCTCAGTGGGACCGCCCCGACCAAGAGGGCCCTGAGACCTCCAGGAGAAGCTCGTCAGGGTCTTCGGAAAGGTCGTCTCGGAGCTGAGTCTCGCTTGCAACGCACATGACGAGCCTGTGATGGGTAACTAGACTCGTGGCTCCTCCAGTCGAGCTGCTACCAGATGGCATTTAGGCATGCAAGAGCTCGTGGTGAAATCGTGGGCTGCACCCCAATCGGCGCGCACCCACTCTGCTACGAAGGCCATATCACGCACGTGGACGGGACGGAAACCCTCCCCCCGTCTAGGAGACTGTTACCACACACCTGTGCTCGTCTCCCTCTGCTTTTGGTCCGGACCACAGTCTAGA
Organism: Carassius auratus; assembly: GCF_003368295.1. Classification (NCBI taxonomy): domain Eukaryota; kingdom Metazoa; phylum Chordata; class Actinopteri; order Cypriniformes; family Cyprinidae; genus Carassius; species Carassius auratus. The sequence continues at coordinate 19,536 of NW_020527973.1, forward strand.
AAGAGCAAGTGCAGCTTCTGCTCTTTACCAGGGCAATACTCAAGGTGTTTCAGGCAAACGGCGGCACAGTAGCGCTGACGTCATCAGGATCGCGGCAACTGATCTCGCGCTGATTGCTATTAAGCGCTCTGCTCAGCTTTTTCACGGAGCTCATGGTCATCTTTACAGGCACCTATGGCTTCCCTAGCTGTCCTGAAAGACGCGGACCGTAGGCCGCTCCTAAACGTTCCAGTTGCTCCCTCCGGCCTCTTTGGTGACGTCATGGAGCTATTCTCAGAGACGCAGAAAGCGCGCCAAAGTATGAGCCATGTGATACCCCGTCGCTCACCCCAGTCTTCTTCTGCGAGATTCTTATGCACCGGGCCAGGCTCTGAAACCAGCTAAAATAACCCGCAGTGGCACCCCGCTCTGAACCGGACGCTCGTTTCTGCCGAAACTAGCAGTGGTAAGAGCCTGGAAGGAAACGTCAGGGTCAGTTGAGGACCCCGCACCGCGAGAGAGCCAGCGCGCCATACGAGCCGTCTCCCTGACGGTGAAAGAGTGAGTGAGCGGGAGGCCCCGCCCCCAAGCGCCATGTTCATATGCATCATGTCCCCCATTTCCTTCGGGCGACGATTGCTATGTCTGTTTGAATGCTGTTTGTGTGAGTTCCACAATAAAAGCAGGTATACAATCAGCGAAAGAGCTTTACTGCCTCTTACACTCATCTCTGTGTCACTCGCCCTGTCTCAGATCAGTGCAGAGCCACAACCCATGATTATACTGGCCTCGCGAGAGTGCCAACACCACATAAACACGGTGTCACCCTCAATGTTCAGATGCATCATGTCCCCCATGTTTCTTCGGGTGACGATTGCTGTCTGTTTGAATGCTGTTTGTGTGAGTTCCACAATAAAAGCATGTTACAATCAACTAAAGAGCTTTACTTCCTCTTACACTCATCTCTGTGTCACTCGCCCTGTCTCAGATCAGTGCAGAGCCACAACCCATGATTATACTGGCCTCGCGAGAGTGCCAACACCACATAAACACGGTGTCACCCTCAATGTTCAAATGCATCATGTCCCCCATGTTTCTTCGGGCGACGATTGCTGTCTGTTTGAATGCTGTTTGTGTGAGTTCCACAATAAAAACAGGTATACAATCAGCGAAAGAACTTTACTGCCTCTTACACTCATCACTGTGTCACTCGCCCTGTCTCAGAACAGTGCAGAGCCACAACCCATGATTATACTGGCCTCGCGAGAGTGCCAACACCACATGAACACGGTGTCACCCTCAATGTTCAGATGCATCATGTCCCCCATGTTTCTTCGGGCGACGATTGCTATGTCTGTTTGAATGCTGTTTGTGTGAGTTCCACAATAAAAGCATGTTACAATCAACTAAAGAGCTTTACTTCCTCTTACACTCATCTCTGTGTCACTCGCCCTGTCTCAGAACAGTGCAGAGCCACAACCTATTATTATAATGGCCTCGCGAAGGAGCGAGAGTGCCAACACCACAAAGACACATGCATCATGTCCCCCACATCACTATGGGTGACGATTGCTATATGTGTTTAAATGATGTTTTTGTGAGTAAAAATTGTACTCAGGAAGCATATATACAAATTCTTGCACCCAACGTTGTGTCACTCGCCCTGTCTCAAACAGCGCAGAGCCACAGTCCATGATTATAATGGCCTCATGATGGCGCAAGAGTGTCACACCATTTAGCGACGCGCCCGCCCTCCCGCCAGTGCTTCCAGCCTCGCGGGGGCGGGGCCCTAATAAAATAAGCCATCAGTGGCTGTAGACGTAACGCGTCCGCCGTGTCATCTCATGGACGGTAAGAGGGCTATCCCGGGCGTTTCACCGTGGATACTGGGAATAATTCACGACGGATATTCTCTCCAATTCAAACGCAGACCTCCCCGCTTCAATGGCGTGGTCCCGTCACTGACTTTGCCCCAAAACCGTCCTGTTCTGCGACAGGAAGTTCTCCGTCTGCTCGAGAGAGAGCGATAGAGCGAAATTTCCCCTCAGATCGAGCGGAATGCGCACGTTGAATTATCTGGACGATTGGCTGATTTTAGCCCACTCAAGAGATGTGCTATCAGTCACGTGGAAACAATGCTTCGCCGTTTGGATACGCTGGGACTGCGTGTGAATATGCAGAAGAGCGTGTTTTTACGAGTCGGACTGTAACATATCTGGGAATATGTTTGGACTCGATGGCGATACAAGCCCATCTCTCTCTAGAGCATTTCATCGACTCTGCGCTGTTTCTGACTGGGCAGGTCGTTTGCACTGAGGGAATTTCGGAGGCTTCTGGGACTGATGGCGGCGGCTTCTTCAGTGTGCCATCTGGGTCTGCTACATTGCGGCCGCTACAGTTTTGGCTGTAACTCGAGTTCCGCCGAGGGCGTGGTCTTCGGTCCACAAGCACTTACGGTCATTCACAGTTGCGTCAGCACTCTGAGACCGTGGAACAGCCCGGATATGTTCAGCACAGGAGTTCTTTTCTCTGCGAACGCGATCTAGGCCGGGGAGCAGTGCGTCTGGGCCTGTGGTCGGAGTCACAGAGAAGGTGACACAAAACCGTTTGGAATAATGGAAGCGGTGTCCTAATATCCCTGCAAGCCTTTCGGTCGAAATTGGAGCGGAAACATGTACTGATTCAAACCGACAACACGTCTGTGGTCTCGTACATAAATCGCCAGGGCGGCGTGCGCTCCAGAGCTCTATTCAAACAGGCAGCGAGTTTCCTGTTGTGGGCGGACCGACACTTAATCTCCATAGGAGCGTCGCACGTCCCCGGTACTTTGAACCGTGGAGTGAGCATGCTTTTGAGGAACGGGATTCCTTAAGGAGATGTTGGCTTCACCCAAGATCAGATCTAATGATTTGGGAGGGAGGAAGTGGATTGTTTGCCACGAGCGAGAACACGTTTGCTATCTCACTCCCCCCCTGCTGGGAGATGCTCTGACATCGCGCTGGCCGGAAGCCAGGCTTACACATTCCCTCCTGTGAAGATTCTGCCTGTGTTGTGCAAAATCAGGGAGGAGAAAGCATCAGTTATACTCGTGGCCCCGAACTGGCCGAATCAGCCCTGGTTCGCGGACCTGAGAGAGTTACTGATGGCTCCCCCATGGCGAATCCCCCTCAAGCAGGACCTGCTGTCTCAGGCGAATGGCACAATATAGCACCCCAGCCCCGAGCTGTGGAACCTTCATGTGTGGCCGCTGCGGGGACCCTAATGAGCGGGACACTCTGCACTGACGAGTGCTAAACACACTTACTGAGACGCGAGCATCATCAAACATTCGCTGCTACGCGCAGAAGTGGTGAGTTTTCACAAAATGGTGCGAGAACATTTATATTGACCCGGGGACCTGTTCCGTGTCGGATGTTTTGCGCTTTCTACAGCACAGTTGGATAGCGGGAGTTTGAAACCATCCACGCTGAAGGTGTATGTGACCGCTATTGCCGCTTTCGTTCCCCGGTTACGGGTAAACGATCGGTAAGCACGCTCTGGTATTCAGTTTTCTCAGGGGAGCAAGTCGATTGTGAACTTCATGGCCGCCCTCCGTGCCGCCGTGGGATTTCGCTCTAGTTTTGAGGGCTCTATCTCTTATTACCGTTCGAGCCATTAGCTTCGATTGCGGTTAAGGAGCTTCCCTGAAGACCGCCTTGCCTCTTGCTCTCGCCTCAGCGAAGTGCCTTGGAGAATTTCGTGAGTGTTTGGTGAACAATATTGCATTGGTTTCGGGCCTGGCGACTGTAATGTCACTCTCCGGCCGAGACCGGGTTTCGTTTCGAAGTCACTCAATACACCGTTTTGTTTCCCTGCCCGCCTTATCTGTTGAGCCGTCAGCCTCGCGCGACGCTGATACTCAGAGCGCCGGGACCCTGTTAGGGTTTTACGGATGTATATGAATTGCTCGGCCGCCTTTCGTCAGTCGGACCAGCTGTTCGTGTGCTTGGTGGATGTAATAAGGGACGTGCTGTTTCTAAACAGAGACTTTCTCACTGGATCGTGGACGCTATCAAATGCCAGGGGAAGGATTACCCCCTCAACATCAGAGCTCATTCTGCGAGGACATTATAAATGCTTCCTGATGGGCCTGGTCTAGAGGTATGTCTGTCCAGTATTTATGTTTTGCTGCTGGCTGGTCTTCCCAGAACACAATCGCCAGGTTTTACAAGCTGGATGTACCCTCTGTAGCGTCACATGTTTTTCGGTGAGTTAAGTTTTATTCATTAAAGCTGTTATAACCAGCTATACAGTAGTTACCATGGCTGCTAACTCTGTGTTATGGTTTAAATGGTTTATGCAGCAGTCACCGCAAACGCCGTCGACTCTGTTTAACTCTCATGCTTGAGTGCTTATTGCTTTGTGTCTGCCCTGGTTAGTGCAGATTTCGATATATTGCTTGAAGTTATGCATATTTTGTTAGGGTCGGAGCAGATGTCTCATTGGCCTAGTTCCGCCTATCAGATGCAAGCACTCTTAGCGACACGGCCATTGGCTAGAACTGTACTGCTTGTGTGAGGGTGATTGACTCCGTTCAGGGCTTATCTTCACTGCTCTCACGGCGGGATTTTATACAGTTCCCATATACGTCTTAGCTGACGTAATGTTGAGTTACCGCCTCGAGAGGGAACGTCTCCGGTTACTATCGTAACCTCGGTTCCCTGAGAGGCGGGAACGAGACATTACGTTAGCCGCCGTGGTCGCTGTTTGATCAGCTGTGCTAGCGTTCAGTCGTGATTCTGACGTAATTTTCGCGCCCATGCATTTTATACTGCACGCTTACCCGCCAGTATTTGCATGCTTCGCGTCAATTGGCCAGCTGTCCCCAGCTGGCGTTAGCCAATAAGATTTCAGTGAAAGTGGAGAAGGGAAGAGTTCCCATATACGTCTTAGCTGACGTAATGTCTCGTTCCCGCCTCTCAGGGAACCGAGGTTACGATAGTAACCGGAGACGGTCTCCTGCACATGAGGCCCCTTCAGTGGTGGCTCAAGACCAAGGGGTTTTCCATGAGGGGAAATCCTTTCCGAACTATTCAGGTTATGCGGCGATGCCTTAGTGCCTTAGACATATGGAAGAAACCTTGGTTTTTGAATCAGGGCCCGGTGTTGGGAGCTCTTGGTCGCCGTGTAACGCTAGCGACAGATGCGTCCCTCACCGGTTGGGGTGCGGTCATGAGTGGCCACCCTGCCCGCAGTCTGTGGAGTGGTCACCATCTGACATGGCACATCAATTGTCTAGAAATGCTAGCAGTATGTCGAGCTTTACAATATTTCCTCCCAGACCTGAGAGGCTGTCATGTGTTAGTGCGCATCGACAACACAGCGGTAGTCTCTTATATCAATCACCAGGGGGGTCTGCGTTCACGCCCCTTGTACAAGCTGGTGTACCAGATCCTCCTGTGGTCCCAGGGCAAACTCCTCTCGCTAAGAGCAGTGTATATTCCTGGGAGATTGAATGTGGGAGCAGACATTCTGTCAAGACAGGGGCCGAGGCCCGGGGAATGGATGCTTCACCCCGAGGTGGTGAAGCAGATATGGCAAATATTTGGCAAAGCTCAGGTGGACCTCTTCGCGACTCGAGAGACATTGCAATGTCCCCTCTGGTTCTCTCTAGTTCACCCAGCACCACTGGGACTAGATGCCATGGCACAGACTTGGCCGAGGCTTCGTCTGTATGCCTTTCCCCCCATCGCTCTGCTCCCGGGAGTTCTGGCGAGAGTACGCCGGGACGGGGTCCGTCTGTTGTTAGTAGCCCCGTTCTGGCCGGGCCGAGTATGGTTCGCAGATCTGATTTCTCTCCTCGACGGCTCTCCGGCAGATTCAGATCAGGACAGATCTACTCTCTCAGGCGCAGGGCAAAATAATTCACCCTCACCCGGAGTTGTGGAAGCTTTGGGTGTGGCCCCTGAGGGGGCACATCTGTTAGCAGCTGGTCTCTCAACCGAGGTTGTTGAGACCCTACTCCAATCCAGAGCTCCCTCTACGAGGAAACTGTATGCCCTGAAGTGGAAACTCTTCACTTCATGCTGCAGAGATCGCCACCTTGACCCTGTTAACTGCCCAGTTGGTACAGTTCTGGAGTTTTTACAAGCTAGGCTCTCTGCGGGGTAAACCCACTCCACCCTAAACGTGTACGTGGCGGCCATAGCTGCTTACCACGTCCCTTTCAGCGATCAGTCACTGGGTAGACACCCCCTAGTTACACGTTTCCTCCGAGGTGCACTGAGGCTGAGACCTCCAGTACGGTCCCGTATTCCCCCGTGGGATTTGGTTGTGGTGTTAGAGGCTCTCTGCAAAGCTCCATTCGAGCCAATTCAAGAAATCTCAGACAGACATCTGACACTTAAGACTACCCTATTATTGGCTATTACCTCTCTAAAGAGAGTTGGAGATCTTCAGGCCCTCTTGGTGGCCCCTAACTATCTAGACTTTGCCCCTGGTATGGCCAAAGCATTTTTATACCCTCAAGCGGGTTACGTTCCGAAAGTTCCCTCTGTCACACCACAACCTGTCATACTGCAGGCCTTCTGTCCTCCTTCCTTTCGGGAGCCAGACCAGGAAAATCTAAGCGAGCGAGCATTGGACGCATACATCCACAGAGCTGCCCTGTGGAGAAAGTCTGACCAATTGCTTGTATGCTACGGTCCTCCTAAAAAGGGTTCTCCTGCCTCTAAGCAGACCCTTAGTCGTTGGATAGTCGAGGCTATCAACGTCTCCTATGAGTCCTCTGGTCTTCCCCTTCCTTTGGGAGCCAATGCTCACTCTATGCGGAGTATGGCTGCCTCTAAGTCCTTTTTAGCAGGTGTGTCCCTCTTGGACATCTGCAACGCTGCGGGGTGGTCCACGCCCTCTACATTCACCAGATTTTACAATCTCGATATGCGAGCTGCTCCTGGCTCTTCTGTCCTCTCGTCCTAAGCTGTGCTCTTTGGATACACACTAGGCAGGGGTTTGGTAGTCTGGCAGCATTGGCACATCTTTCCCCAAAGCGCTCGACGCAGCTCGAGTTCCCGAAGAGGAACTTCACCCCGTCCGTGACGTCACGCTCTTCCATTGAACTGATTGCACACGATATTCAGAGTTGTTCTTGCCAAATGCGTTCCCCAAAAGCGCTCGACGCAGCGTCTCTTTCCCTCGAGGAACTAGGGTTACATACGTAACCTAGGGACGATCTTCGAAAGTAACTTAATATGTAAAATCATAATACATATGAATTTGTGTGTGGGTGTGTGTGTGTGTGTGGACGTGTTTTTGTGACAGGGATCATTGTTAAATATTAAATGGTTATAAAAATGACAGTTTGAGCTAATATTTTTAACTAATTTGTATTGTTGTGAAGATTGACTGTCCAATTATTGAAAGAACACTGTGAGATGTCCGACGTGAATTCATTTTAAATAAAAATTTTAAACCATTTACATACTTTTTTATGATTATTTTAGTTTATTTTATGTAAAGCACTTTGAATTACCATTGTGTACGAAATGTGCTGCGGTATATAAATAAATGTACCTCGCCTTGCCTAAATAATATATATATTTTTAATTAATAGTAAAAACACATATCTCTGGTTGAGAATCAATGGTATACATGATACTTTTGTTTAGGAAGAGAAAGAAGAAGAACAGAGAAGAAGAAGAAGAAGGAAAAGAAGAAGAAGATCACAAAATGTGGTATTAAAAGTGTTACCTATTGCCTCTGACTGTAACCAAGCACCTAGGGCTGAAGAAATAAAGAGTGTGAGCTAATGAGCAGTTTGATGCTGACAAAAGTCAACATGTGGAATAGTAAATTAAAGCTGATGGCAAGGAAACACTGTGGGTCATCTCTGTGTCCTTCTACTCCATCTCCCAGCCTTATGATGAAGTCAAACTCAAGCCTCTGTACTTACAGAACAAAACAAAAAGCCCTTACATCAGTCACCTCCTGCCCATGGTTATAATCGACCATTAGCGTGACCACTGGGTTACAAAGCCAACCCTGCCACCATTTATTCTGACCTTAAATCAGACTTGACTCGCAGCGTAAGTCCACTCACAGAACCACATGCTGAAAGCTGAAAAAAAAACAAAACTAACGTTCATAACGTTCACTCTATTTGCCTCTAGCCACCCCTCTAAACCAACAAAGCACAGTCTGTTTACTCTTTTTTGACATTAATGATTAAGTAGTCACCCATCAACCCTTTTATTTTACACGCAGACAGTTGCTGAGCAACATTCTAGTTTTGTACTCGTCGTGTATCACATGACAAATGTACCAAATGTCACAGTTGAAGCCATTATTTATAATATATATAAAATATAATCTCTCTTTCTTTTACAATATATATACATACATACATACATATATATATATATATATATACACACACACACATATATACATATAGACACACACACACACACACACACACATATACAATGAAAGAAAGAGAGAGAATATATATGTATTGCTTTGTGATATGTCACAGAGTCATGCAAATAAAAGTAATCTAAAATGAATTGAGATATTTATAGAGCCAATAACATCATCATCGATTATAAATCTTATCTAACAATATGTTTTTACTATCGCTTTTCATCAATTTAACACATCCTTTTGAACAGCATTGTATATTGTTACAAAATATTTGTATTTTGAATAAATCCTGTTCTTTACGTTTTATTCACTATTACTTATTTACTTGTTTTGTTGCTGTAGGGTTTCTCAAAATATCTATTGCAAATAGTAAGTAAATAAACAGACAAACGTTTCTGGCATGAAACTCTGATGGTGCAGTCTGATAGGTCTAACTCAATCTGATGTAATGCCATCATTATCATGTGGCACAGCTGATTGGCTCTTTCCTGTGTTGGTAGAACAATGAAGCTCACAGTTCAACATTCAAATATACGACTAGAGCTTGCTGTAGCAGTGCAGCTTGCTTCAGAACCCCCCCCCCCCCCCCACCACCTTCTTCAGCTCCACCTGTATATATCTGCTATGAGGTGATTCATGTATGTTATGAGGTTACTTCATATGTTATATGTTGTTTGCAGCAGCAATATTCTTACATGCTCACATGTGGATGTATAGGCAGTAGCAAGCCTCTGTACTTGCACCACAGCAGCTGGAGCAGAGCAGATCTATTCCACCAAGCCCAAATACATTTGCATTGCCATGCCAATCCCTCCAAGAGTTGTCAGGAAATACGGAATATACAGATATACAGAAATACATTTTTCACCTATCTTTGTTTATATACACTTAAAGGTAATAAGCACCTCATTGCTTCAGCTAATTAAACAGTAATGCATTCATTTTAAGATTAAATTCACTGAAGCCCATTCTGTAAATTCCATACAGTGTTTCTTATGGAATATATTCATCAGCACTTCTGAGCGCTGAGACATGGAAACTAGTCAGCCATCTGCTCTGCTGTCACACAAATGCAAACTCATTCTCTCTCTCTCTCTCTCTCTCTCTCTCTCTCTCTCTCTCTCTCTCTCTCTCTCTCACACACACACTCACACACGCACACACGCACACACACACACACACACAGTTGCCTGGTGTTGTGCCAAACTCCATCAAACCACTTTACCCTTTTACAGATGTGCCTCTTTTCTCATAAACTACTCTCTAGTGAGAAAGATTTGTTACTTCCTCCTACAATATCACTTTTTTACTGTAATTAGAAGTGAAAATTCCTTCACACTTCATTACAGGAACTGTGGATAGACCATATTCGCACTATAATCATCACATGACATGTCTGCCATTTTATAATGACAACCATCACTTTTCTGTTATTAGTCCATCTGGTTATAAATTCATATATCTTTGCTTTAAAAAGCATCACAGACTTCTTTCTAAATGGAATATGAATTTAAGGTTTTACGTTTGCATAATGTAAATACTTGTATTGAAACTGTATTTCAATATAAATATTCAAAAACAATTTGGAGCTTATATGAGCTTGAATCCTGTTCACAATAGAAAAATACAAATGAAGATCTGGAGAAATCTTCGCGTGGGAATCCGAGTTGAGTATTCAAAGCCATCTTTCATTTTCTACAGAGCCTTGAAAGGTTCTGACTAGCTCAAACCTGACACATGTTGTGAGAAAATAAAAGATAGATGAGTCTCTAAACAGAGTGAGAGAAAGCAAGAGGGAGAAACAGAGAGAGAGAGAGACAGAGAGAGAGAGAGACAGAGAGAGAGAGAGACAGAGAGAGAGACCACTAGGAGGTATTTACAGAGTCAGAGGTAAAAAGAATATCTTCTGTAAAGAGTCCTTTTGGAGGCAGAGGCTTACTTTGAGGCCTTCACTTCTGACTTGGTTATCTCTTTCCAGAGCCAACTATTTTCTGTCAGCAATGGGAGACTGAAACAGACAGCCAGTAGGACTACATCTCATCCTTTAATATACTGTATAAAGTACAGTTTATAGGGAGACCGGAGCTAGTGGTCACATAGGGAAGTTGTCACAAAGAGTGCATCTCAGTAAATATACATTATACAACTCAACAAGTCAAATCAAACTTTTTTTTTTTTTTTTTTCAATAGCAGAGGATGTAAACGTTAGTTTGTGAACATGTAAGTGAATAAAATAAAACCAGCCTAGCACAAAATGAAAGCTAAGTTCAACTATATACTGAAGGCAGATGATATAAAAGAGTTGAAGTGTACATCAAGAACAATGGAAATTTCCACATGTCAGGTCAGGGAAAGTTGTCAGTTTTTTTTTTTTTTTTTTTTTTGGATTTGTACTGTTATTGTTATTTATTGATAAAAAGTTTTGATGTTAATTTTTTTTTTTTTATGTTATCTAGTAAATGTTTGCCATTTCATGAATTGCTTTTTTTTTAATGAATTGCGATACATTTTTAACTGTCAAAATTTAACAGCTATTTAATAAATTGTAAAAAGTATTATAAAAATGTGTAGCTGATAAAAGTAAAATCTCCAGTCTCCTTTGAAAATGAAGATTTGATACAGTTTGGTACTTATTTAAACTTTAATCTTCGTTTCAGAGCTTTAGAACTTAGGGTCCTGATATATACAGATAACTTTATTATACATATTAAAACAATATACATGAAAAAAAAAAAGCTATAGAGAGCTAGAACGTTCAGCTTAAATAATCGACGGTCAAATTTTAAGAGAATGACTCTGGTTGCAGAAAAAAAGTGTGAACATTAAAACATGCAAGCTAAAAATACAAAGGGAAATTTATTAACTGTACTGCTGAAACTAAACAGCAAAACCAGAACTAAAATGTAAAGTTATATATATATATATATACACAGTACAGACCAAAAGTTTGGACACACCTTCTCATTCAAAGAGTTTTCTTTATTTTCATGACTATGAAAATTGTAGATTTGTAGACTGTGGCCTCCACAATCACCGGACCTGAACCCAATCGAGATATGGGTGAGCTGGACCGCAGACAGAAGGCAAAAGGGCCAACAAGTGCTAAGCATCACACGGGGAACTCCTTCAAGACTGTTGGATCATTTCAGGTGACTACCACTTGAAGCTCATCAAGAGAATGCCAAGAGTGTGCAAAGCAGTAATCAAAGCAAAAGGTGGCTACTTTGAAGAACCAAGAATATGACATATTTTCAGTTGTTTCACACTTTTTTGTTATGTATATAATTCCATGTATAATTCCACATGTGTTAATTCATAGTTTTGATGCCTTCAGCATGAATCTACAATTTTCATAGTCATAAAAATAAAGAAAACTCTTTAAATAAGAAAGGTGTGTCCAAACTTTTGGTCTGTACTGTATGTATATATGTATATAAAGTAAAATATATATATACTCATGTGACGAGTGGGGCGGGGCTGAGAGACGTGGGTACAAGGCGATGCCGGTAGAGTCCCACGAAGGAGATGGTAGGATATAAAACTGGAGCGACAACAGTGAAGGACGAGAGAGGACCAGGCCTGGATTTTAGTTTGTGTTTTGGTTTTTATTTGTACTGTTTTGGGTTTATTTTGTAATTAAAGTCTATGTTTGATTGTCCGCCTGTTCCCGCCTCCTTCTTCCCGATGATTATGAAGGTTTTATCGTTACAACTCACCTAAAGGATTATTAGGAACACCTGTTCAATTTCTCATTAATGCAATTATCTAATCAAGCAATCACATGGCAGTTGCTTCAATGCATTTAGGGGTGTGGTCCTGGTCAAGTCAATCTCCTGAACTCCAAACTGAATGTTAGAATTGGAAAGAAAGGTGATTTAAGCATTTTTGAGCATGGAATGGTTGTTGGTGCTAGATGGGCCAGTCTGAGTATTTCACAATCTGCTCAGTTACTGGGATTTTCACGCACAACCATTTCTAGGGTTTACAAAGAATGGTGTGAAAAGGGAAAAACATTCAGTATGCGGCAGTCCTGATGGCGAAAATGCCTTGTTGATGCTAGAGGTCAGAGGAGAATGGGCCGACTGATTCAAGCTGATAGAAGAGCAATTTTGACTGAAATAACCACTCGTTACAACCGAGGTATGCAGCGAAGCATTTGTGAAGCCACAACACACACAACCTTGAGGCAGATGGGCTACAACAGCAGAAGACCCCACCGGGTACCACTTATCTCCACTACAAATAGAAAAAAGAGGCTACAATTTGCATGAGCTCACCAAAATTGGACAGTTGAAGACTGGAAAAATGTTGCCTGGTCTGATGACTCTCGATTTCTGTTGAGACATTCAGATGGTAGAGTCAGAATTTGGCGTAAACAGAATGAGAACATAGATCCATCATGCCTTGTTACCACTTTGCAGGCTGGTGGTGTAATGGTGTGGGGGATGTTTTCTCTCCCCCTTAGTGCCAGTTGGGCATCATTTAAATGCCATGTCCATCCCTTTATGACCACCATGTACCCATCCTCTGATGGCTACTTCCAGCAGGATAATGCACCATGTCACAAAGCTCAAATCATTTCAAATTGGTTTCTTGAACATGAGTTCACTGTACTAAAATGGCCCTCACAGTCACCAGATCTCAACCCAATAGAGCATTTTTGGGATGTGGTGGAACGGAAGCTTCGTGCCCTGGATGTGCATCCCACAAATCTCCATCAACCGCAAGATGCTATCATATCAATATAGGCCAACATTTCTAAAGAATGCTTTCAGCACATTGTTGAATCAATGCCACGTAGAATTAAGGCAGTTGTGAAGGCAAAAGGGGGTCCAACATAGAATTAGTATGGTTTTCCTAATAATCCTTTAGTTGATATATATATACACTGACTTCTGCAGACTGCTTTACTTTTTTCAAGCTTTTTAAAAACCTTGATGTTTGACTGATAACCTATAGCTGCTGGAAAATGTCATGAGTACAATGTCTTTATTTGGCTGCTTTACAAAAAAAAAAAAAAAGTAAAGAAAAGAAAATAGATTTTGTAATTACATTTTGGTGTTGGCGGGTAACATGATCTTTACAAAACAGAACAAAATCACTTTCACACAGCTTCATAGGTCCAGTTCTTTTTCCATCTCTAAATAATTCATGTGACGACTTAAATCTCACTCTAAGGGCATGTGAAAAATCAAGCAGAGCTACTATTCAGCAATGAAGCATGCTCTGGTGGTTGCTGTGCTCACTTAATTTTTTTTTTTTTTTACTTTTTTACAACAGCTTGGCTATTTGTATTGAATCATCCAATCTATCAAATCTTCACTGCTTCCATCAATTAATCTATCAATTCAAATACCCAGTTCTAAAATAACCATTCTGTAAAGAGATGATTGTTTTTCCAAGCTCTCTGAAACAGATTTATTCTCAATGAAATTCGTAATACAACAAAAAAGCAGGGGAAGAGGGAATTAAAAATATAGTAATATCTTTGCGATGACTCCCTTCATGTTCCTGGCACACTTAGCCTTGGCAGTCAACCTGGAGCACCACAGCGTGAAGTTAATCCACTCACTTGGCTTTAACACAGAGTCCATGTGTGCACCTGAAATATGATTGTCAAAGACATCAAACAATGCAGAAAAAATAGTAATGGTTGTGTCTAATGTAATTCAGTCATTGTTTCTCAGTTTCATATGTCATATGTCTGCTTGTGTACAACCAAAGCATACCCTGCCACCATTTTGAGCCCTTGAAAATACTAACTGCTAACTAACTAGTTTAGTTTAGAAAATACTAATGCTAACTAACTAGTTTAGATATTGTAATTTGATGAAAGTCATTGCCTCCTCATCCCTACTGAAAATAAATAAATAAAAATAGCTGATTAGCAAAATGAGGGTTATAATTTGTTACATTTAAAAAAAGATAAATACCTAATGCTCAGGTGTGACAACTTCTAAGTGGGTCTCTGGGATCCTTTGTCTGTATTGCTCATTTAAATAGAGAAATATGATGGCGATTAGGTTGGCTGATCTCAGTGCACCTTGAAACCAACTGGGAGCGTAAGCAGTGAATACAGCAGATTGTAATATTAGAACAAATGCAACCGTGGCCTCTCTGGAACAGATTATGAATAAAATTCTTGGGCTTAAAACAGTAGGCCTGATTGTTAGTAGTAACATACACCATTTTACCCCTCTTGGCCTGCTTTTCCTGCACAAGCTTTGTGTTTGTGAGTGCGGTTGATCTGGGTGATTAGGCTGAGACAGTGCAGCACAGACAGTCGTATAGTTGCCTGTGTCTTTCTGTCCCCTGCTGATAACACCGATGAGCCTTTACCTTTCAGCCTGTCTGTCAAAGCTGTGTGCCAGACACACAAAGGGGAGAGAATGAGAGAAAGAGCAAGGGAATGATGTGGTACGAGGAAAAAGGAAGGACAGAAAGTGAAAAATGCATGACAGACTGACCTTCTATCTGAAAGAATGACCTCCCATAATCTCTCAGATTGCAATCGATAAGGCGATCACACGATCATTGCTGCATCTCTTTTGTTGTGGAACAAATGCTGTCAGTCCTGTCAACAAGGCTGTCAAAATGAAGATTAGAAGATCCACTACTATCAGATTTTTACACTTGGTAAAATTCCGAAATCATTGTACAGGTTTGTTTAGCCAGACAAAAATCAGTGGGGTTGTTTTATTCCAATTTCAGAGGCAATACAATCAATTTCTGTCACTTTCGCTCAGTTCGAAAAGATAGAAAGTTAGAGAAGTTCAAGTGAGCTAATTTTTGATAAAAAAAATCAAGGGAAAAACAAGCTAAATAGAAATAATAAAATCAATGAAGGTTTTCTGATGTTAATAATTTGTATATAAATTGAAATAAAATATTAATTTCTAAACGTTCACGAGTATCTTTGAGTATTATGATTGAATCACTGACTCATTTCGAATTTGTTTGTTTTTTTGAGTGAATGAATCAATAATTCACTCATGATGTTCAAATACACTCACTTTCCCAGCCTACAGGTGTAATGATGTAATCTACCGAAAGAGCAACTGAACGAATCAGTGAGTCTTTTGTACGGAATCAAAAGATTTGAGTCACTAGGATTACTCAAATCCTAATCTAATCCATGTTACTACTGTTAAGGCTCTTCTGGTAGTAGTCAGGAATTTAGAGTCAACTCTCAGTTCCCAATGGATAAACTAATCAATTGTTTTTAGTATCAATTCCAAGCCCTGACACTGATGGAAGTACATATTATGAATACAAACATAAAAGAAAAAGAAAACCGGTGAATACCTGAGAACAGCTCACGCAGAGCATTGTTTTAGTGCGTGGATAGTCCTGATGAAGGATGTACATGGAAGTCTCTCTCTAAACATTGTTACTCTCATCCAGGTGAAATCACACTTCCTCTGCTTCCTATTAAACCCAGTATTTGTGTCAGCATTGGTAAGGGAAAGGTTATTCAGGCAACAATAGCTTAGAATGTATGTAACCTGATGATGTTAACAGGTATTGTGGGCTCTGAGTCACAGTATGTAGGCCATAACTTAAAAAATCTCACCAAATTCACCTATCGGTTATTTCCCACATAAGTGTCAATTTCGCCTTGGCACCTTCTCTTAGTTTCATTGGAGAAATAAAAATAGAAACCAATGGTACTAGGTGTTACAAGAATATAGACCTATAATGGTAGTGTTAATTAGAAAAGCTTTTTTTCCTTTCTTTTCAGACCCCAGTTATCTCACAGTTATCTCATTTAGAGCCTTAGAAAAGATCTGAAAAAGAGAAATAAATAAATTTTATAAATCCAATATTATTATTTAAAATAAAAAAATATATATTCATATATTTTAAAAGGTTATATATTCATCTGAACATTTTATATATTGGATTTGACACTTTTATTCAACAAATCATATATATATTTGTGTGTTTTTCCCCTGTGTCAGGAGTGACTATGAAGTGAAATTGTCGGCCAGCTGCTGCAAGCCACCTGCCTCCCCACACAGAGGTGACACAGTAACCGCAAGTTCTCCTGCTCCCTCCTGCCCTAACAAACATTCATTAATGACTGAATCACTGTCCTGAATTAGTAGCACACTCTCTCATTAACTGCCCAGAAAAGCAGCTCCCATTAATAAAATTATACAAAGTGGTCCTGTAGAAACATACAAGAGCTAACATACAACACAAGGGCAATTACTTGTTCACAGAGATGGAAAAATGGAAAACTGGAAATTGTCATCATTTGCTCACCCTCATATTATTCAAAATCCAAACCTTTATAAAGGTGTAGAAGGCATTGGGGAAAAACAGAAAGACTCTCATGTTTTGACATTTTCACTGTATGAACAAAAACTGTTTTTGTGTGTGTGTGGGTGTTTTGCAAAAAAAAAAGTTAGTCCTACAAGTTTGGAAAGACATAAGGGCAAACAAATATTCATTTTTAGGTCAACTATCCCTTTAACAGGAAATCTCAGGACACTTTGCTGGTTGTACAACATCTTCAAATTTGCATACAGTTTTTTGCTTTGCTTGCTGAATCAGGATTTTTCACTTTGTTGTTGCCTCGGCTGAAAATTGTCACATAAGGTCAGGACAAAAAATGTCTCATGAATATGAATTATCCTTTATATTTCAATTAAACAAAATTATTCTTGGCATTCTTGCACGTCCAACCCCCATCAGGAATGGATTGTAAACGTCTTTCTCACAAGCTAACCGCTTAATGCAAGGCCACTCGACAGTCTGCTGCAATCCTGTTCAGAGTTGAAGTGAGCTTTGGGCCATTGGCTCCTCTGAGCGGAGGACTTGGCAGAGCTTTCGATAGAAATGTGTGAGTGGGAAGTCACTGATAGTGTGAATCCCTTTGTAGTCAACTAGAAGAGCTTTATTGGTAGTGCACACTGACAGCTCAGGGGTGCAGAGTAATTCATTAGTTAAGGAAAATGCTTGCAGGTGGGGAAGAGAGTGAGACAGAGAGAAAAAAAGGGTTGGCTTGTTTGGTACTATGGCATTTAATTTCATTAAATCAAATTATAGTTCTGCGTACATCTTTAAAATCTGATCCATATTAAATTGTACGTTGCAGAGATTTATGATCAGCATTCTCTGAATTTGTTAACCAACTTTGCAATATTCAAGAAACCAAATGTCCCTTAAGACTCTGTCTTGATTCATCCACAAAGCTCAGCTAAGCAGAAATGTTCAAGCATTCAGTAGATGTTTCGGCTTATTCTAACAGATGGAAAAACAGAAAGAGCTTTACAGCCTCACCGTTTGTTTTCATACCTGTCTTTCAGTTTAATAGCAGCTCTAACCGTCCCAATGAGGTAGCTGTACGGCTAACCAGATCACATGGCTTCTCAGCTTTGCCACTGGAGATTGAGGGATCAGAGCATCTTAAGTGTGATTTCAGAGGCCGCAGGTGCTTCTGAGGTAGGGATACCTCTGATAAGTATCTTCAGCCAGGTCTCCTGAACTGTTAGAATCCAAACACAACTCTAGAACAATTGTGTGATGATCTACTGTTCTCCACGTTCTTGTTGTAGATGCAATACCAACTTACATAATAAAATCTCAATGACAGCTCTCTGTAGATTTTAGCTTGATAATGGATATGACAATGTTAATGTATTTAGCCTTGTGGAATAGATCTGCTACACTGCAGATGTTGGTTATTGCTGTTGATGTAGATTATTGCTGCTGCAAAGCAAAAACAGGAACAAGCTACTGCCAATTCCTACACCAAGCACAAGTAGAATATAGTAACCCTTAGCAGATCTATACAGGTGGAGCTGGGGAAGGTGAAGGGTTTCAGAGGAAACTCTAACAGTGTGATGTGAAATGAAAAGCAGTTTAACACTGTGAATATAATCAGTTTCCCATCATACTGCGCCATCTAGAGTTTCATGACAGAACTTATATATATAAGGAATTCACAATTCATATTATTGATTTCACATTACTATTTTATTTTTATTTTTAAAAAATATCTTTCAACAAAATTATATTTAAGACAAATTCTTAATGAAAATGTGTCCTTTTATTTTTTCTCAGACAAAATGCTCTTTGTGAAATTTAACTATCAAATAACAAAATTGTATTTAATTTTGAAAATAAATTCCAGTTCAAATAAATAACTAACACAAATAAAATAAATCTCTTCATCATTTTTGATTTAAAGGAGTCATATGATGTGATGAAGAAGATCTGCAAAGTTGAAAAGACCAAAGTCTCAAAACCAAAGAGATATTCTTTATCAAAGTTAAGACTCTACCACATCCCCTTAAAACACCTCATTCAAACACGCCCCCACATGTCTATGTCACTATGTGGAAATATTTGCATAATGCCGCCCAAATGTTCACGGAAAGAAAGAAGACGTGGTTTCAGTAACCACAGTAGTGTTGAAGCAGCCATGTCAAGGAGATGCTCTGTGTTTCTAGATGAACGCAAAAGCACTTTATTTGGCCTCCTGAAAGTAGGAGTATTTAGGAATTTTTAAGATGACTTAAAACAGAACAGCAATGCATTTTATGGACGACCGTTTAGTGAGCCTAGGAGAGGAGGTAATTCTGACTTGGCTACAAAAATCTGGTTCTTCTGAATCACCTACTGTTATTTATGTGTTGTTATTAGTTTAAGTATTTGCTATTGAATGTGTTGCGCGAATGCATGTGTGTGAGAGAGAGACAGGGTCACATCACAGAGTCAGCTGTCTTAACCATCTGTGGCTTATGCACTGCAAACACATAGGAGATTCATTACTGTGTCTGTCACGCGACTCTGTTCCCCTTTCGCACTTGAACTGATGGTAAAACTAAGGACAAACTGTCTTTAAATTTATTTTAAAAGATGAAGCTTTGATTATGGAAAGGGTTGTTACATTTCTGATGAGCACTTGCGGTGTCCGGCCATTCACAATGCACTGAGTCTGTTGGCCTATCAGAGCAGACTCTGCTTGCCAGAAGGAGGGACTTTGTAGACAACAACGTGCTTGAGAGAGGCGGGGCATAGAGGACCTACAATATTGTACAGTTTTTGAAAAATAATGTGTTTTTTTGAACATTAAAGCATGCCAACATATTCTGTTACACCAAATACACACAAAAAAAGATCTTTAAAAAAAGCATCATATAACCCCTTTAAATTAGATAGTATAATTTCGAAAGTTATACAACATCAAGTTTCAATATTAATACTATTTGTTCAACTTCCTTTGAAAGCAGCTGCCAAATGCATTGATATTGTTTTTCCCCTTAAAATGGAACTGGAAAAACATTAAATTAATGATTAGTTTATAAAAATCATCCATCGTCTCCACTAGGGATTTTTTATTTTTATTTTTTATTATAGCTTCATTTAAATGCATCTAATGCTATTTTTTTCTTTTTTAATATTAAAGAGGTTCAGTAACACCTCATAGTTGCCATTTTGAACGAAATTTTCAACATTAACAAAAACCACTGGAAGCTCTCTGCTATCACTTCAAACATTTCCTCTCCTCTCCAGGGAAATTTAAAGTACCTCCAAATAGCAGCACCTGGAGTTGGTCTATGAGGTCAGATTGTGTGGTCAATATCTCAATCAAAGCAAAAGAAAATTCCCCTTGGCTTTTATGTGAATAAAGTGGTTGCTTTTGAGGCTGCAAAAACTTTTCACTTGACAGGGTAGATTAATCAATATCCAGGTCTGCTGACACTGACTGTACAGCTCTCTGAAGAGGTCTTTTGAGTTTCCACATAGAAATAAGACTTGTCACATAAAGCCAAGCTACAGGTCTGGCCAACCCCATTGTGAGGTACAGCCCAACTTTGAGGACAAATGTTGATATTAAATAAAGCAACCAAAGAGCTGAATGTTGCTATGGATTCAGAATAAACAGAGCTGACTAGAAATATCTCTGGCCAAGAGGGAGTACAAGGCTAGAGTTTAGAGGAGAACAAATGGAAAAAGAGGGCATTTGTGTACAAAAGATTACAGCTTCAACCATCATGAGTGTTTATATTAATGTACAGGCATGCATACATAACATATACTAGTGTCCAATACAGCATTGAATAAGTGGAGCACACACACAGAAATCCCGATTTTGGTCATTTACATATGCATGTATTTCCAAAACACATAATTATAACTAATGGTTTTCATTGCATAACTCTTACAACTCTCATATATACACATACACATCTATCCAGAAACATTTTTGAATTATTAACACTAATATGGTATGGGACAAAAGCAGAGTTAACCTAAAAGCAAGTGTCCAGAAATTTTAGTGAAATTTCAGTTGATGATTCAGTTTGCAAACTGATGCACCACCACATTTAAAGTTATTGAACTGCTATTGTGTATATATGTATGCAGATGATCATTTGTGAACCTGGACCACAAAACCAGTCTTAAGTGTCTATACATGCTGAATAAGTAAGCTTTCCATTTATGTATGGTTTGTTAGCATAAGACAATATTTGGCCAAGATACAACTATTTGAAAATCTGGAATCTGAGGGTGCAAAAAATCTAAATACTGAGAAAATTGTCTTTAAAATCGTCCAAATGAATATTACTAATTAAACATTAAGTATTGATATATTTACAGTAGTGAATTTACAAAATATCTTCATGGAACATGATCTTTACTCAATATCCTAATTATTTTGCCATAAAAGAAAAATCTATAATTTTTTTTTTTTTTTTTTTTTTTTTTTTTTGGCTATTGCTAAAAATATTCCTCAGCGACTTAAGACTGGTTTTGTGGTCAAGGGTCACATTTGTATTATATAAGGAGAATAAATTGTATTTCAAATTTAGATGTGGCTAATGCTTCAAACTGAGAATAAATTCAAGAAGCGTATTTCAGGTTCAGTAAAAGTTGCCCATGAAATTAAGAAAGACAGTGCTGTGGAAAATTGCTGCAAAATGCTTGGAGAATTAAAGTCCTTAACTAATGCTCATGGTTCTCTTTTACCAAGTTGTATTACTGGATTAAAATTTGAAATAAACAAAATAATAATAAAAAAAAAACTAATAATAATAATAAGCCTGCAAAAGACATCAGCATCTCGATCTTGTCATGGCTGATGTCTCTAAAAATGGTAGTTGAAAAACTGGTTAAAGAGTAGAGCTTGGAGATTTGATGATTAGTTGGGCATTATGCAAGAGAGTGAGTATAAAAAATACATAAATAAAATAAAAGCTTACTAATAAAAACTGTTGTCCTTTTAATTAAGCTAATTTTTACGAAGAAACATACACACCAACTTACTCCGACATACACATCTAAAGGTAAATACATGGATATTTGCTGACAATTTTCTGATTTTGGAATAGATTTGTTCCAACATTACATCATTCCCTCATTCACCAATGGATCATTTGGTGAATGACTGCAGTCAGAATGAGAGTCCAAACAGCTTATGAAAAATGCAATAATCCATAAGTGAATCCACATGACTCCAGTCCATCAGTTAACATCTTGTGAAAAGAAAAGCTGTACACTTGAAACAAATCCATTTTGGAGCAATTTAAATTTGCACCATCACTTCTGACGAAGTGATACAAGTTCAAAATACAAGTTTTCTTTTATAATAACACTTATTCTAGTCGAAAATCCATCTATTTCATTTTGGGTAAACTTTTCCGTTTAGTTGCAAAGGTTTACATCTTTAATATAGTAAATTTAATACTGAATGAATGAATGAATTTAATATGATAAAATGTACTGTATGAGTGTTATTTTTTAATGCATTATTGGATTTAGTTATATGTTATCCTTAATGGACCAGAGCAGCAAAGATTTACTCTGGTAATTTGACTCTGGTAATTAATGCACCACTGATTCTGTGTGACCACAAGGGCTTGCACAGTTGACATCCCATTCTCTTTGTATATTTGTGTGTATGTGTGTTTATTTGGTCAGGCACAATGCCACCAATGTCTCCAGATGTGTAGATAATTGGAAAATTCTTAAAGGGAATGGAACCAATTAAGACTCGAAGCAGATAAAGCCTCAGTCTCCCATGGCTATCAGATCCAGTCCCATTAGCATGGTGTCTTCATAAAACAGTATATTTGGAATCTATAGCTCAAACATTTTACTGCACTATTATACAAAAGTAATTTTTATTTGTACATAACTGCTATAGAAATATGCAAATGTCACATCACATAGTAATGCCAGACCGAGTTTGTTTTCAACGCATATTAGGGTTAAAGGTGTATTTAAATCAACCGGCAAATCTTTAATATATGGCATCATAACAACAAGCTGTTGCATTGACAATCTCAGCAGGGAAGTAAAATTATTCCTTGTGGAAATGAGTGAAATCTCCTCTCGCCTGCATGTGTCTCACAGCAGGTCGCAGAACACATGCTATATTTCATATGTGATTTAAACAATTTAACTATGATAGGAACTCCACAGGCAGCTGGTTCTCCATTTAAGAATTCATTCGTCTTTCTGCACTAGCAATGATATGCTAGCTAGCTAATTTGCGAAACAATAAATCAAGAGCTGACAGTGTTTTACCATACACCAACAGTGGAAAAACTTAGCAATAAGCAGGTCTGTCACTCAAAGTTCCCAAAGTGAAATCTGCAATTTGGTATCTCCATGCTTCATCTATCATATTTAAGCCAGACGTCTATTAGCACGCTGTTACTCGTTGGAGATAAGCTCTCATCTAATTGCCCACACACTTAAGTGCTTCACATCACTGATGACAGCATAGCCATCTGCATTTTAATGTGCTTTCATGATAAAAGAAATGGTGTGAGGTCCTATATGCTGCTGGGTTTGTCTGAAGTCAGTTCGAGTTGAATTCTTGGCAGCTATTGATAGACCAAAATTAATATTTCTGGCTGAAACCAAATCAAATTATTGAGGCCAAAGTTCTTATTTTAGATTGACTTTTGTTTTGACTAATTACCAGTATATATACTACTATTATTCTGCAAGAACTTCAAAAGATCAAAGGTGTCAGTAAAGAAATACATTGGAATAAATTATATTTAAAACATATTTAAGGGTCATATGATGCAAATTTTTTCTTTGTCTTTGGAGTGTTATAAGCTCTTGGTGCATAAAGATGATCTGTAAAGTTGCAAATCCAAAGAGATATTCTTTATAAAATTTAAGACTCAACCATTCCTACCTAAAACGACACAATTCTAAAACACCCCCACATGTCTACATCACAATGTGGAAATATTTACATAACGCAACTCGAATATTCACGCAGTGTTGTCGCCGCCGCCATGTCGTGGAGTCGCTGTGTGTTTCGTTGTGAAAGCGAAACTACTTAGTTTGGCCTTCCAAAGAGGACACAACTAGAAATCAGTGGTTAAGCTGTATTTACAACACTGTTCCAGGAACAGTTCAACCTAAATATTAAGATGTGTGCAGCACATTTTACTGAGGATGGAGACAATGCCAGTGTCTATTTCTATAAAGTGGGGCAGTTCCAACTTTGCAAGGCCAGTCTGGCGCTTCTGACTCACAGCCTGTAAGTACGTTTTCAAATTTAAAGAATTTGCCACTGTTGATTCAATCACGAGTTTTGAGTAGAGAAGCACTTGTTGTTTGTTGTTTCTCTGATCACAAATCCAGGCATGGTTTTATGTTTATGTAGCATGGTATGCAACGCATAAAAAGAAAGAAATTAGGTCCCCACTGGATGCAACAAATGCCTCATTTATAATGGGTTTTATTGGTTTTGTCTCGTTGCACCAGGACACACAGGATCACATTATGGTGAGGGGCGTAACATTTCTGTCACATGCTTGAGGAATTCGATCAAACACAACATACTGGCCTCACCTCGCTTTTCAGAATGATGAGCTTTGTAAAATTTGACACGTTACAGAAAGGCGTGGCATAGATAAGCAACAATAGTGTACATTATGTGGAAAATAATGTGATTTTTGAACCTTAAACCGCATAAACACATTGCATTACAATTTATAAAACAAAGTTATTTTTTTTAGGAATGTCATATGACCCCTTTAAGTTTTTCTTGTTTTTGACTAAATAACACCAAAAATGTAGGTTTTGCTGTACCTTTAAACTCACATGTAAATACCTTTGAGATAAGAACAGGGTACTTGATGTGTGTTTTCATGAAAAGATGCTTTTAAAGATTTAAGTTGCTTTAGACTTCTCAACTAGAAACTTGATTTCTAAAAACTTTTAATCATTAACATCTTCCCAGAGATTTGCATGAAGAAACAAACTAGCCGTAGAGTCTTTAGATATTACTCCAAACTGTCCTACATTTTAACATGTTGGTCTGTGCAGTGAAACGAACTGATAGGTTGTCTAGGCTTTCTTGACAAGTGCTTCCAACTCCAGTATCCATTTCCCCTGCTGCAGCCATTCGATGACAGCTAGCTAAACTACATGGTGATCACCATCCATCACAGGGGTCCATGGTTATAATTCTGTGTTCTATACCCCTGCTTTTCATTACTCTGACTTATGGAGTGAAAAGGGAGGCAGCGTTGAACGATCCGTGCTGTTAATTCTCTCGTCCGGTGCTCCTTTATACCCTGTTCTCTCCATCATCAAAGTAATTACAGTTCCCGTTTTCCCAAGCTGAAGGTGTAAAATTCAATCAGCAGTCAAGCAAATTTAAATCCCCAGCTCATGTAGAGGCAACAGAGCACACATTATTGATTGATCTGTTAAGCCCCTTTTTGCTTGCTGTAATGCTGCGTGTGCATAACTACATAGACATTCCCTTCCTATTCCCTTCATTTTCAAAACAATAAATTAAGCACCTTGCAAAGTATAAAACAAGCAGATTTTACTGCACTCGATCAGCATTTCAAGGGTTTTTGAACGTAAGTCCTGGGTTAAATGCTCTCTCAGGAACTTTTTTAAATTTACAAATATTTTATATTAAAATGATTTAACTATTGGGGGTTCTGTGTAAAAGAAGGTAAAAAAAAAAATCCCAAAATGATATTCAATAACATTAATTTTTATAATTTGTGTCAAACAATCAAAAATACTGGGAATACAAATACGTGAAACATGATTTTCCCGTATACTACCAATATAGTGGGGCTGTTGTAAGTAGGTAGGTAGGTAGACATATATATATATATATATATATATATATATTAGTACTAAAATAATAATTTATATTAAAAAGACACACACACGTTTCTTTTTGTGAAAAGTGGGGACATCCCATAGGCGTAATGGTTTTTATACTGTACAAACTATATTCTATGGCCCTACACCAACCCTACACCTAACCCTAACCCTCACAGGAAACTGTGAATTTTTACTTTCTCAAAAAAAAAAAAAAAAACATTCTGTATGATTTATAAGCGTTTTGAAAAATGGGGACATGGGTTATGTCCTCATAAGTCACCTTCTCCTTGTAATACATGTGTCATACCCATGTCATTATACTCAGTTGAGTCCTGATATGTCACAAAACAAGAGCACACACACACACACACACACACACACACACAATTACGATAAGTAAAAAATAAAATGAAACCAGAATATATAAGAAAAGTAGTATTATCATTATCGTTATTATAAGAAAGAGATTATACTTAGGCACAATCTAAGTTTTCTATATCAAGATTAAATAAATAATAATACAAAGTATGTCACTTGATGAGCTTGTTGTTATGGAGTAAGCAAAATGTTAAGTTTAAATCTTTCTCTTTTTTAATATAACAAATACTGTATTAGCAGCACACACATTATTATTATGAGTTATAGCAGTACAGTATTATACTGAACTCTAACAGCAAAGAGACTTGTCAGGAGCAGACTACTTGACCATATATATATTAATGCTGACAGATAGCTCGAGTAAGAGGGGGTGGACAAGTATAACAAGGAGCTGGATGGAAAAAATGCTCCCCAATAGGTCACAACTCATTTTCAGTGAAAAGGGTGAGCGTAACAGATTGGGCACAACCTTATGAAACTGCTGTGCAAGAGGCTGTGCAAGAAATGCACCATGCTGCCCTAAGCGATTGCCTAGCCCATGTCTGGAAATCTGTTTGATACTGTCCATCCCTATGAACTTGCAGAATAAAACAAAAGTGTTTGAGATTCAGAGATTTTCCTGCTTTTGCATCGTTTGTGTGTGTGTGTGTGTGTGTGTGTACCGATATTATCGGCCGATATGAGCTTATTGCATTTAAATCGGCATCAGCGTTTATAACGGCCGATGAAACATGAGAAACAGAGTCTCATGAGTGTTGCATAGTTTGCCCACCAGAGAGAGCTCTGCAACTCCCCAGTTGACAACAGCGCCAGATATCCACTATAGAAGAAAGCGATCAGCCAAGCCACGGAGATGTAAGCCGTTTCTCAATAAGCGTACTTGCCTGTACTTGTGTTCTTGTGGACTTGTGAAACGTCATCAGTCGCTGCCCAAGTACTGTTCCAATTGAAAGTTCACATCAAGCCAAGTCCAGTTCAAATCCCCGGATGTGTTCTTGATGCGCCCCTTTTACCGAGGATGCATGGAGAGTTGACGTGTGCGGACTCGATACGGGTCATAACCCAGAATTCAGTTCGAACCAGGTTTGCATCAATGGCAGAGGAGAACTGTAATACATTTCAAAATACTATTGTTGTTTTAATCACAAAATGATAACATAAATCCCTTCTGGAAAATGGTTAATACAGCCCACATACATAGAACAGGCAGATATTTTGCTATTGTATGTTGTGTAAGTGCAGTTTATAGGAAATGGGTCTAATATCCAGTTTATTTTCAAAATCAAAATATCGGCTTATAAATCGGCTCTTTTCAAGTTAATATCGGCATCGGCCCCCAAAAATCCACATCGGCCGGGCTCTAATATATGTATATATCTATATATATATACACACACACATACACACACACACACACACACGTCATCAAAATTGTCCTAAAACCGAAAACTAAAATGTGTTCTTGTCTCAGGACAACGTTGATTGCTTTTTGTCTTTGTCAGCTAAACTGCATATTCACTGCATGTAAGTAGTTAAAGCTAATGTTGTTGTATTGCTAAAATAAAATGCATTCATCTTCATCTTCATCTCTCTCTCTCTCTCTCTCTCTCTCTCTCTCTCTCTCTCTCTCTCTCTCTCTGACAGATTCATTTAGAAGAGGTGTGGTGCTTGAGGTGTGGTTTTTGTTTCTTCCTGTGTACTGCATGTCTGCCAAGGCAAAAACAATGACTCATCCTGCATGTCCGGCAGCAACTTCCACTCCTTCAGCAACCCCGATCCTCTCTCATTTCGCTCTCTCCTGTTACTCTGTTTTTCCAATATTCCTGCTCAGCTTACAGAAAAGGAAATATTACCGTCCTTCTCATTTGCAGGTATTACTCAGCATGATATTGAGAAAATGGAATATACTTGTGCCTTATTTCATTAAATTAAAAAAAGGAAAATCCATTTTTATTTTAAGCAACATATTTTTTTTCTTTACAATAACAAAATATGCAATATAATTGAAGTTATACAGCTATAAATATAATTGATAAATCATGAACACAAAGCTTCTTGCCCCTGTTTTTATTTATTGATTTATTCTAATTCTTGCTAGCCAACTAAATAATTCTATTTTTGGTGACAAGCCATTAGAATTTGCAACAACAATGCAGAACACATTAAGGGACAACCAAACATTTCAGTTAGCAAACCATTAACACAATACTGGATCTCTTATTGTTTTATTATTATCATTATTATTATTATTGAGATCTTACTAAAAAAAAGTTACAGCACTTTCACCGGGGCAGTATCCTTTAAAAAAAAAAAAAAATCAATATGTATACTCACACATTAATATGTAATTTAGGCTACAAATATGTGCCTTTTATATGTACTGTATAAATTAGTGTATATTATTATTATTATTTTATTTATTTTTTACAAAACCTAAGGACTAGTTGGAAGTATTTTCTGTTATTCTCAACAAATGCAGCTGATGATAAGCTTGACTTTGGAACCTGAAACATTCCATTAAGAGGTTTTTACATACCTAAAATGAATACCCTCCACTTTTGTGAGAAAAACTAAGCTATATGCTATAAATTCCAAAACAGTTTGGCTCGCATCCAACACAAAAGTGAAAAGCAAAACAGAGCCTGAAATGATTAACAAATGATCTATTTATAGAGCCCGTTTCAGTATATGTTTGTCTTAAAATTGTCTCTTCAGCGTGTCTGTGCTGCTGTTCTCTCAGAAGGAGAGCCTGTGAATCTGAGCCCATTACAGCTCTGTGCTGTTGATTTACTACAGTCCTGACTGCAAGTGCTGCACGCTTCTGTGTGTGCGGGCACGTGTTGCACTCCACTGATACATGGCCAGCTGTTTGCCCACGATAAGGCCTTTTGCGAGGAGAAGGAAGAACCATAGAGAATTCCATTAATCTAAGAAAAGCAGTGCTCTCTGCTTGTAAGCCATATCAGTATAGAAAGAAAACATCTTTCATAGGGTTAAATCTATGAAACTGAGTCATAGTTTAGATACTGATACATATAAGCAGACCTCACTGCGATTACACTGCAAATGTAATCTAGTTTGATAGTACTAGTCAGGGCACAACACTAAGGATTTTATTCTACTACTAACCTGGATAAACCAGTGCATGGTTATTTATTTATTTTTTAAATTATTTTTATTTTATTTTTTAAATGGTCCCAGCAATAAAGTTATTGTTTTCATTGTCTGGATACATGTAACTTCTAATAAAAGAGGTTATGGCACCAAATATTTGATCTGACAGCTTATTAATTGTAGTTTATTATAACACTTTGTATAATAGGTTTCTATATTGTTGGAAATAGCTATATACAAAATAAAAGAAAATAAAATAAAATATTGATGACATGACAGCTAGGTGGTACATTTAGGGCTTTATAATTTCTGCAAATGGAAAACAGAGACAGAATCACAGAATACAGTCAAAAATTTAATTCACTGTATAAAGAAGAATGTAATGGAATTTGCCAGTTTTTAAATAAATAAATCAAAAGTCAGTACACTTCAGTGTTAATTTCGTTGACTAAATATTTTCGTCATTATTTTCGTCACGAATATATTTTTGCGGACGAAAACGAAACAAAAACTAAAAAAGAAGGCACTGATGGAGACTAAAACTATGACTAAATTGATTGACATTATCGTCAACGAATAAAGGACGAGGCGAAAATAGACTGTGACGAAAATCAAATCAGCAGACGGGAGAGATGCGAGGAATGAACAAAAGAACCGGCAAAACGGAACAGGGAGACTGCATGAGAGAAGAGAACCAATCAGAGCCTGACTTATTGAGACGTGAAGCAAAGGTTTTCAGTTTTTAAATGAGCTCCCGGGAAGTCGGCATTTGAAGAGGTGATGTCTAAAAGAGCGAGAAAATGTCCACAGCTCACTTCACGTTTGACGACGAACAAAACAAAACAAAGCGTAAAGCACGCAGAGCGCTCATTCGTGGCAAGAACACAACCAATTTGAAAAGACATTTACAGACGAGCCACCCGGACATTTTCTCAAATATAATTTCACAACGATGTTCTTTTGTTTATTGAGCTAAGCAAAATTGGAAGACTGCAGTGCGTAGATGTTGTAGCATTAAATATTACGAAGTGAAAAGTACTGTAAAATAGCCCCTTCTTCAAGTTAGATGAGAGCACAATACTAATACGTAATATTATGATACATACATTTAATTAATACTAATGTTTAGTATATTTTATAATGTTCTACTTGTTGACAATATCACAAATGTTTCTATATTAGTCATGTAAAACGTGAATGTTCACATCCTATCATTATACATACTAATCTAGCAATATTGTAGTATTTAAAACATACAATATTGCTAGACAAATGAATACCTTATAAAATCTTGTTACTTTTTTTATCCACCCAACTTATTAAATAGTTACTTTAAATGTATGCACTTATTGTTCAGCTCAGCTGTAAGCTTTAAGGTCCTGGACCTAACTTTATTTTTCTTTTATTGATGGTCAATTGGCAGCTAGTTATTGTTTACATTATCATGACAGTGTTTGTTGCTGCATAGAAGCTTTTGAATCGAAATAAAGACACAGTTGTGTTGAAATAAAGTTGAATTTGTGTTTTATATATTTTGGTTAAGTTTGTTTCCTATATCAGCTGTAAAAAAATGTCTAGTAAATCTGTTATTGATTTTAGTCTTATTTTAGTCGACTAAAATACCAAGCAATTTTAGTCGACTAAAATTAAAACAAATCAGATGACTAAAACTTGACTAAAACTAAAAAGAATTATAGTCAAAAGACTAAGACTAAAACTAAATTAAAATTTCGTGTCAAAATTAACACTGGTACACTTACATCTATACGCAAAATGGACTAGTGTGTGTAAATATTAAGCTCCAAAGCGCACTATTTAAATATGAATCCTGCATGTCTCTATATCATCATATCGTACAAAAAGGGAAACTTAAAGCCCTTCGCAACAACCTGTCAAAATAAAAGATTGGTTAAACTTAAAGAAACTGTGACAGAAATATACTGATATACATGTACATAGAAGGGTACTACTACTAATAAAAGTATTATTAAAACATTATTTTTAAGGAATATTTAGCAGAAATTTTTTTTTACCAGAATTTATTTATAAAACCATTAAAATGGAATTCAGAAAATTTAATTACTAAATTTGAGGGGAAACATTTTTCATAGGGCCTTAAAATGTAATTTTTGTACTTTTTTGTTGTTTGTTTAAGATATTGCTGTTAAACTATCAGTTTTAAGATTTCAATTAATTAGACACACTTTTGTAATAAAATGTAATGTAACCATTTAAACAGTCTAGAAATAAATATAATTCTATATATATATATTTCTCTCTCTATATATATATATATTTCTCTCTCTATATATATATATATTTCTCTCTATATATATATATATATTTCTCTCTCTCTCTCTCTCTCTCTCTCTCTCTCTCTCTCTCTCTCTCTCTCTCTCTCTCTCTCTCTCTCTCTCTCTCTCTCTCTATATATATATATACAGTATATACAGTATATATATAATTCTTTTTAACCTGTCTCTGTTTATAAGCTGATAGACATAAGCCACGAAGCCCCAATTTATTTTGTGATTTGATTAACTTGACCTGTAAGAAACATTTTGTCATGGATAGATGCGATTTCTGCTATGATACTGACAGATAGCAGCTGAAGTGAGAGGGAGCTGAGAGGTATAGCACAGGAAGCTGCTCTGACAATGTTACTTTTTAGATCACAGTTTATTTTCAATAAGTGGGGTGAGTGAAATGGGTACTTTTCCTTGAAACTGCTGCGATGAATGATAATAAGCGGATTGCACATCTAAAAGCAGACAGTCAAGAACATAGCCACCATAGGGAACTACTATATATCCTGTGCCAGGATCCAGCAATGTTAGTTAGGCTCAAGAAGCACTCTATAATACCTGGAGAAAGCTATCTGTTAGCATTACCGATCATCTCTGAAACAGTTGCTTGGCTAGAGCACAAAGTACTTCTAG
This sequence comes from Carassius auratus, assembly GCF_003368295.1. Taxonomy (NCBI): domain Eukaryota; kingdom Metazoa; phylum Chordata; class Actinopteri; order Cypriniformes; family Cyprinidae; genus Carassius; species Carassius auratus. The sequence goes on from NW_020527973.1 coordinate 51,461, forward strand.
ACGCAATTGTTTTTGAGCATCTGTGCCATAAATGCCATGAGAATAATAACTCCAGCATCTAATAAAATATGCTGTGACATGCTCATGCTGACAGATTTGTCCTTTGAGTTATGGAAATGTAAAGATTTTGATCTTTTAGCAGAGAAAAAGGAAGAACAGTAGAACAAGATTTTTAATGTTTGATCTTAATCAATAATAATAATAATAATAATAATAGCACATTTTCCTGTAATTAATCACAGTTAATTGGATATGATAATTATGATATATTTATATTAGCATTGTAAGAATTTCAGAACCTCAGACACTTTGATACTCTAAAACATACAATAGACACAGTGCATTAACATACAGACATCTGTTCCCACATCTACCTGAGAGAAAATGCAGAAAATACCTCTCACATATGCACTGGGTCCCCCTCATCCCCTTCTTTCCCTTCACAAAGCTCACTATGTCCATTACATAGTAAGTATTATGCCCATTACATAGCCAATTCAGAGATATCAAATTAATACAAGACATCAAATTCTCATGATAAGAGTAAAAGATGCATGCCTGACTTCAGAAGAATACATAATATGGAGTGTAGAGACACACACCATATTTCGGGCTTTCTGGGAGTATTAGCTTGGTTTGGGCATATTTCATAGTACTAGCCATAACCTCTGGTTAATGTCTCACTATATTCCAGTTGTTATAGAATTAGGTTAATTATGGGGGATAGGTAAAACACGATTGGAATAGCATATTTCACAGTGCTAGCCATAACCTCTGATTATTTTTGAGCTTTAACTAAGTTGTTACATAGGTGGCTGTAGGGGGCTAAACAGAACCACTATTTAAAAAATGACAAGCATGAGACGGTCTATTAAACAGTTAGTCATAACCTCTGACCAATGATCAGACTGGAGAGTTTGTGATTGTGGGATACATGGACAGTACATCGGCATGATACACCTGAGCGACAATGATTCCTAATGAACGAGTGAATATAAAGTAAAAAGTTAACTAGAATAATCAAATGTCAGAATAATAATAATAATAATAATAATAATAATAATAATAATAATAAGACAGACGATCAACAAATTTGTCTTTCAACCTAAATTTGAGGTCATACTAAAATGGAGTCTTATGAAATTAAATTGAATAACTTTGGGTGCTGAAAAGACCAAACATGAAAGCAACCTTCAGCCAGTTCCGGATACCTTCCTTTTACCGAGTATGCGGACCTTACAACATCATTTCACGTTGAACGATTTTAAATATTTGTATAATGGCATTTTTTAACCACCTTCTTTGATTTGAGAGTTCATCTCAATAATTTTCCAAACTGATGAGACAAACCAGCCTAAAAATGTGACTTTTAAAAGTTTTTGCCATCATAACAACAAACAATGCAGTATCAATAATGCCAAATATAATATAGTGAAATGTTTGCAAGCTATATAGTGCTTGCAAAGCACACAAGAACACACAATTACTTTTGAATAGCCACATAATGGTGCAGTACTAGAACAAGGCTTACTAGACCTTGCTAATCCCCAAAAGTAAAAATACTTTTTCCTGAAAATAAAGAAGGTTTTGTCACGTTCACACAAATAGGCCTAATGGTTGAAGATTTAAAAAAAAAAAAAAAAAAAAAACAATGATTGAAAAATAAAATGAAGACATGAAATACTAAGACTATTTGTATTTCTTTTTTCTTCTTTGTGTTATGTTCTTGTGTGCTGTTTATGCAGATCCTGGAAAGCAATCCAAGGTTTTTTGAGTGTTCTGGCTGTAAATAAATTGAATTTCTGTCTGCAATAATAGCCCTGGAGTTAGAACCAAATGCACTGTCTTTCTCAGTCTGATAATACCTATAATAATAAGTTTTAGGACATATTGTCTTTCAGGTGTTATATTTCCAGTTGATGTGTTTAAAAGGCCAGGCTCAGTCAGCCCTAATGGATATAAACCTGATAAAGCCACATTATACATTTGAAAGATGGCTTACTGTTTCTTTGCAAAAAAAAAAATAAATAATAATAATAAAAGAAAATGCTGTAGAATCAATAGAAAGTCAGTAGCACTATCAAAAGCTTTTAAATCATAGATATATAGATATATATATATTAGTCTATTCATCTATCTACTGTCTAATTGCGTATTATATATTTTTTTCTTTTTTGCCCCATAATGTTTAATCTAAATGTCATAACTGGAACATCCGTCACACTTTAATCGCATTTTTTTGCAGTGTAATCACTATGAATGGAGGGGCTTAAAAAGACCAGGGAAATCAATAATGCCACCAAGTACACATGAACAGAACAGCTCTTACACAAGTCCTGAATCTGATCTCTTTTCCCATCTGCAATTGTGTGCTCATGCCAGCGTGTTTTTATCTGACTGCCATTAGAGACAGAACTTTGGGTCTAATGATTCAGGGATATTTATGGTCCTTGTATCCTGTCCTGTATAAGCTTACTCTCCTCACGCTAATCTGGTTAAAGAAGCAGAGGACGTGGATGATCTAGCTGGCTAAACGACGACCTCTAGATGTGAATGACTGAATGGAATGCACAAATGGAATATCAAAGAAAAATGAACAATGACTAAACTTCATTAAGAACAACAACTCAAGAACTATTAACAATGCTAACAACCATTGGGTTAGGAATCAAACTCTCTAACCACTAGGCCATGACTTTCCCAATTCCCTGAACAGATTCAAAGCTGTGGTTCCTAAAAGGATCGTAAACCTAAGTTGATTGTTGCTTTATTGGTGGCAATGGTTCTATGATCAACTTACTGATTAATTGATTCACTAGCCTAGTTCTGATTCAGAAAAAAATGGACTAGTCCTGTTTGTCTTATTTATTTTAGCATATTCTGTTCTTTTTTTATGGTTATACTTTACACTTGAGCTTTGAAGGTGCACAACTAAGAGATTTGTAGATAGCCTCTTTTTGATGTCATGTGAAACAGTTATGGTTAGTTTCAGAAGCGTTATGTCCATTCAAAGTGAGGGGAAATGTAACCCCTCAGATTTCTGAGCCAAGTGGATTTTGAATGCAGCTTCCAAAAGACATAAAATAGCAGAATAACCGATGTGACTAGATCGTTCAGTGCTGCACAGCATCAGCTTCTAAATCCAAATGTGCACTAGCTAGCCAGAGACAGACGCATTTGAACAGCGCTGCATTATAACCAATTACACACGATTCTGTTGAGCTTATGAATGCAATGGCCAATCAGAGACATTCAGTTGAGTCATCTCTGAAATTATGTGTTTTGTTCACTCTCTCACTGACTGAATTATTGGGATAGATTGAATGAAAATGTTATTTGATAATGTAGCCTAAATGTTCTTTACTGTGTGCAAAATTAAAGCGTGGTGAACTGGTTCAAGAAGAACCGGTTAAATCAAATGATTCGTTCGCAAACCGGATATCACTAAACTGCAGTGTTCTGAACGGTTTCACAACAGACCTGGAAGAGAAGACAATGCTGAATGAAGTCGTAGTTTTTGCTATTTTTGGACCAAAATGTGTTTTCGATGCTTCAAAAAATCTAACTGACCCTCTGATGTCACATGGACTACTTTGATGATGTTTTTCTTACTTTTCTGGACATGGACAGTATAGCATAAACACACAGCTTCAATGGAGGGGACTGAGAGCTCTCAGACTGAATCTAAAAGATCTTAAACTGTGATTTTTGGGTGAACTAACCCTTCAAGTAAAAAGTTGGGTTTAGTCTACTTTGCCCAACACCATTTATTGATCAAATAACGATCTATAAATGTGCAAAACACATTTATAAGCTACACATATTTGAGAATCAAGATATTTCCTAACATAGTTAACATGTTTGGAAATAATTTTAATAAAAATGAAAAAATTTTTTTATAAAATAAAGCATAATCCTATATACTAATCTATATATATATATATATATATATATATATATATATATATATATATATATATATATATATATATATATATATATATATATATATATATATATATATATAGAGAGAGAGAGAGAGAGAGAGAGAGAGAGAGAGAGAGAGAGAGAGAGAGAGAGTGGTTATTAAATATCAATCTTTTTATAACAATACAAATTTCTGAGCAGCAGACATTTCATGATTGGTTAAGAGTATTATGCATAAAAACTGCATTTAAATTAATTGCATGACCTGCACTTAGGATAAGACAGAGGGACAGTTTGGAGGAGGATGATGTCCACTCCAGTCCTGTGCATAGCAATGGCCCACAAATCACAAAGACTAAATACTTACCCTTAGTGGTGTGACAAAGGAGACAGCAATAAAATCAAATAGTATAATCTAGATTTAGTCTGCCAGATTGTACCAAATGGGCTTAAAAAACAACAACAACAACTTTAAATTAAAAAAAAAATAATAATTAAAAACTACCTAAAAAGGACAGAGTGGAGCAATTCTCTGACAATTAATCACTCCCACAAGAGCTTTAAATCCCAACATCTGTCACTGTGACAGCTCAATGTTTGAGAATGAATCACATACAACAGGGAGGTTTATGTTGAATTACACAAACACAAATGCTGCAGTTTTTGAGTCAGATCTAACTCTATTTTCCTCATGCAGGTGACATTTTGAATCTCAACCCAGATTAATGTTTGTGAGGTATGTCGAAATTAAGAAAAAAAAGGTGTATTATTATTATTGTTGTTGTTAATATTACCATTATTTTACACTTGGCAAATATCCCATTATTTGTTATGCACTTAATAGAATTAATAATGGACATTGAGTATTAAATTGGAAAGGAATGCAAAATGAAATTATTTGTTATCTTGTGTGTTTATACTGGCAGATTGCAAGTTTATTTGTTTTTAAAATGGATTTTGTACATTTTTATCTTTTTTTTTTTTTTTTGCCCAACTAATTTACATTTATACACAGAAGTTTACTCACTACTACTATTGTCAAAGACAAAAACCATGCATATTTTATAAAATATGAGTCAGATCAGCTCTTTGGAGGTACGGTAAAGTTATTTGCTGCACCCTGATCAGTAAGTGAGTTGTCTCTCCACACCACTGCAGCTAAGTGCTTCTTTGAATCTGATGGGGGACACTCCTGCTGTGTTGCCTGCAGGCGAAATGTCATCTCATGATATATTGTAGACACTGTGAGCAGCAGGAAACGGTCACGTGAAAGTCAATGCCATAGCACTTTAGATGTCCCAAAGACAATTTATGGCCAGCAGGCGAAGTTATGATCACTATCCCAATAGGCGACGACACAGTGTTCCATTTTCTATCACTCCTCTTTCTTTAGGTCTGCCTGCCTTTCACTTCCTCTCTCACTCTCCAGATTGCACTACCAAAATCTGTAATGTGTCAGTCACGCATGGCATGACTGAATTCATAGTACAGAGTGATACTGGTTTGCCTTCAGAGCCTAACTTTGAAGAGATTCTGTTAGTAATTCTGCCTTCCAACCAGTCATGTGAAACATGGGTTTTCCAAGAGGAGTGCAAAGATAAGCATCAACTGCAATTCATAAAAACTGAATCCGATAAAAAAAAAAAAAAAAAAAAAAAAAAAAAAGGACACTGTGATCAGTCCATTAACCCATGAGTTCTCAAACAATGTAAATGAAAGAAAAAAAATTCATAAATTAATATTTATTTTACATTTTGATTAATATTATTATTAATTTGAGCATTATTTTCAATTATTTTGTTTTATTATTGTGCAGTTTATAGCTTTTTTATTTATTTTTCTTAAAGTTGTCATTATGGTTCTAAACTATGAAGTTGACAGCTTGCTTTGCCAACTATATATATATATATATATATATATATATATATATATATATATATATATATATATTCTGTCCAATAGTTTGTGGTGACAGTCTATATTCAGTTTTAAGCATGTCTTGTGACTTAAACCATTGTGGCTTCACACTAATTGAGCTGCAGAGTGTGACGAGAGAAACCCAAAAGCAGAGACCCAGAAATACTTGTTGGAAGAGGAATTGTTGCAGACTAGTGCTGTGGCTTAAATTTGCCTTGTGCCTGACTACAAACACAAACTTTGCTTTGATTTAAAATTCTAAGATTTGCTAAAGGACAAACAAGATTTAAGCTGAGATTCTATATTATTCTTGTGCTTATTACATTTCAATATTTTTCAAACACTAGAAGTACAATGTGTAGTTTTAGAAAGAAGAATCTTTGGTGTAAGATGGAAATATAAAACAAACACATTTACTGTCTTTTGAGAATCAAGTATTAGATGTTGAGACTTGAGGTCTGTAATTGTTGATGGTGCATACAGTATACTTATGAGATATTGTTACTGTATAATACATTAGAATTTGTTGCCTCCATTAAACTAAATAAGGTTAGATAAAAACGTATTGCGCATGGTACAATGGCAATACCCATTCTCTCAAGAAAGAAGCTCGTAATCTAGGGTGCAAACGGAGCAAAACTAACTTGGAGGTTTTTAGAATTGCATGAAAAAGTATGTACAGCTATAGACTGGATCTGAAAACTGCCAGGGATGAGCATATCTGCAAACTCCTTGAAAAGAATCAAAACAATCCTAGGATTTTATTTATGTGTCTACAGTACAGGGATGTGCTGTCATTCTGTTTGTTATTTTCATATATTGACTATTTGTCCTGCCTCAGGTTTCATTTCTTTGTGATGCCCAGTGTTCTTTAATTGAACACAGATATAATAAAATCTCACATATCAGTGTGGGTTTATTAATAGAAACATCAGTTTAAATTCACAATGCATTTGCATCTTCTTTTGTCTATTGCAATAAGACATGTGCTGGTATTCGGTAATGCGATATATCACTGTAATGAACATGCACGATATTGTTACTGTGGGCACTTCTAAATACCGTGAATAATTATATAATTTCAAATTATTCTGAATTTGAAATGTATTTTAAGAATAGTTTTCCCATCAACTGGTAGAAATGCACAACACCGCTGCTAAATGAAAGCACATTCTCTCTCTGACAGCAGATGGCGCTAAACTGCAGAAAATGCAGCCGTTACCCTGGAAACTCCATAAAGCAGCTGCTCTACTTTCTATTTTAAGATTTAAATTAAGATTTGTGGATTTGCTGTGTTGTTCATCACAGCGGCAAATACTTAAATATTAAGACTTAATATGTTATTTATTTTCAAACATAATTTTACATTTTAATCTGGACTACAACATACCCTAGATATTGTTTGAAAGTGTTTTGAGTCTTTATTGTTTGTTCACATGTTATTAGGGCTACATTAGGGCTTCATTAATTAACATTAGTTAATTCATTAGTTAACATAAACTGCCAATGAAACATTCTTCTGAATATTCATTAATCTTTGGTATTCCAATATTTAATAACACGCTGTTAAAATCGAAAGTTGCAGCTGTGTTATTTAATGAGCTAACATGAACTAATATATATATATTTTTTTTTAACAAAGATTAATGACTTCCTTAGCAAATGTAACTATTTTTCATTGTGAACGTTAATGCATTAACTAAGGCTAACTAATGATGTCTTATTGTAAAGTGATACCTATTGAGTCTTTATAGTTCTTTTGCACTTTAATCTGTGTAAAACTTTTAACTTTATATATTTTTTTCTGTATTGCTTTATCCATAGTTATTTTTGTTATAAGAAAAAAAAAAACAAAGTTATTGATAAATGTGATAAAAGCATTAGCAATTAATCGCAACATGAAAATTTGATACCGTCATACACATAATTGTAATTATGGTATCTTAGAGTGAACTCAGGGAAATATTAGCGAGATTAATCATGACAACATTTTTATTTACTGCAGCTGGCTGTGTTGTCATGACACTACAACACTCACTAAGGAGTCAAATTATGCTAAAACAAGAAAACTAAATGGTGAAACAAAAGGGGTGAAATCATATTACCAGGTTTACCACAAGAAGCAGCAAGTAAGAAAGAATTCAAGAAGAGATGAGAGGAGCTGTGTGATGCAGCATGCCATCAGCTACTTCATAACATTCTCTCTACTGTGCATCCCAAAACAGTGGGCTTTATCTGCCTCCACACCAACAGATACAAGAAATAATTACTGCATCAGTCTGATTGGGGCAGAGGGAGAGGAATGTCCAAAAACATGTTTTTGAGTGTCCAAAAACAGCTGGACATTGATCAGGCCACTCAGACTCTCACACATTTCTTACTATCACTCAAAACTCAGACATGCAGGTTAGGTAAATTAAGCATTCTTAATTGTCCCCGGATGAGTGTGTAAAGACAAGACTTGTGTATGGACAGTGTTGTGTGATTAACTGGTTCTCGCCCCGTAATATAGCCAAAGATGCTGATTTGGTGTTAAGAAAAAAAAAAGAAAAAAAAAAAAAAACTACCTCTCATAATCAGGCAGCTGTAGCACACGTTCAAGATATCGGTTCAAAATTTTGGAGTTGGTAAGAATAATTTGATTGATTGTTTGATTTATTGATTGTTTTTAAAAGAAGTATCTTATGCAGACTAAGACTGCATTTAGTTGATCAAAAATATGGCTGAAAGCCATACAATTGTGAAATATTATTACAATTTAAAACACTGGTTTTTTATTTTAATATATTATAAAATTGTATACAATTTAAAAAAATTAAAGCTGAATTTCCAGCAAAAATACTGATTGACAAAATGATTTAGAAATTGTTCATTGAGTAATTCACTATGTGTGTTTATCATCCAGAAGATGTTCTTCAGTGCTCTTGTAACCTTAGAAAACCTGTAGACTCAAGTTAAAATAATATTTTTTTATTATTATTTGCACATTTCTCATCTTATCAAGATGAAATTGAAGATAAATATCCACATATATCAATATCCATTATGTGGGCATGGGGGAAAAATCTACTTGAATAAGCTGAGCTGATAGAAGCACAGCAACAACATAGGAAGAAAGTTTAACTGAATGTATATTGACTAACCATTGCAGCAGGGGATCTTAGTGACCAACACAGCGAGACACCGATAATGGGTTTTGTCTTTTCCCAAGAGACACAATAAAGCTTTACCGAGCCGTCCCATTTCCTCGTGTCTCCCCTTCTTTGTCTCCCTGAGCGAGGACCATTCAAACACAGAGGGTCCACATTATGTGACCAATCAATTAAACCCTAAATGAGGCAGAGTGCTTACTTCTGTCAGGGCTTCAGAATAGTCTCATAGGTACACATTCCCATACAAACACTTGAATGTATTCATCATTGTCCCTTAAAGACATTTAATCTGGCTAATTTAACAAATATATATATATATATATATATATATATATATATATATATATATATATATATATATATACACACACAATGTTTTTTGTTTTTTTTTACATTTGACAAGGTATGCTATCCCACAGGCAGCAAATCTTGTGCTTGACAGACTTGACTTAAAGACTACAGATATACCAATATCAATGGGAGAAAGTGCAAGATTAAATGTAGCAGAATAAGTCTTGGTTTCGGAATAAAAGTGCCAATTGCCAATTACTGTCCATGTTAGAATGTTTTGCTGATTTGAAACCTGGTATTGAAATTTGAGTGTGACAAGCGGTTTGTGAGATTGTCCCCATACAAATCAACGTGAATAGCCTATAATATAGCCTATATTGAGCTAATATTGTGTATTGGCTGACATGTCACAGTATCAGTTTCTGTCCCTCATCATTCTATCTTTGAATATGTGTGCTTATGTTGGTTTCTGTTTGGAAAACTAGGATATTTAAGATGTGTCTGAGTCCAAATGTACCAAAAAAGAACTAATTGTAGACTGCTGATTGCTTCTGAAATTGCTCTGATTTGAGAGACATCACTATGATCTCAACTTGATCACTTGGAGGGCTGGATAAAATTCATTGATGAGCTGGATTTGGTTCTGATCCATATAATCCAGCAGTCTAACTTGGCTGTGAAGTTAACCACAGGTTTCTTCTATGATTGACAGATCAAAAGCTGATCAATTATTGATTTGGTCATTTGCCCAAGGCAGTCCGGTGTGTCAAACACCTGATGCCCTCCAAGATCTCTCCTTTCTTCCATTCATGTGAATCAATTCATCTCAAACTCTCAGCTATATATATTTCAGTGCTATGACTCCAATGTCATGTCCTCTCATTAGTCTCTGGCTAACCCTTGACATGGCTGTCAAGACAAGATGTAAGATCTGTTGTTCAGAGTAGCACCTGGTCCTTTGATGGTGTTTTTGAAGTAGTAATAGCAATAATATTCTCCAGACAAAATGTCTTTAAAGCTGCTTTACACATCAGCGTATGAAATTGAATTTTTAAGAAAGCCGACAACACGACTAGCTATTTTTTTCACTCGTTGTGTTTGAGTAAACAAACTATTTCCCCAGAGGGTCAAAATGATTCACTTTTAGACTGAAATAAATTGAAATGGTCTTTCATTTGCTTTCTGAACAACTGCTGGGTGACAAACCCTGAGCACACCCTCAGCTCCACGTCAATTTAAAGTAGCTACATCTAAAACTGTTGTGGTAGAAACAATATTAAAAATGAGAAAGCAGAACTGCTCTTTATTTACTGCTGCAGCAGCATGAGAATAAAATACCAATACATGAAGAATATAAATAAATAAGTGCATAAGATATTTGAAATGCAAATGGAAAAAAGCCTATGTTCTAATAAGTGAAATTGTATTATATTATATTATATTATAAAGTACATTCCATTCTATTGTGGAGAATGCTGTAAAATATTTTTGGAAGTTGTAAATAAAACAAAGATTATTATAGTATGATTTGCAATAAAAATAAACAAAAATAAAGTCGTGGCCTGATGGTTAAAGAGTTGGGCTTGTTACCCAAAGGTTGTGGATTTGAGTCTCGTACCGGCAGCGATTGTAGGTGGGGGGAGTGAACAGCGCTCTCTCCACCTTCAATACCACGACTGAGGTACCCTTGAGCAAGGCACCGAACCCCCAACTGCTCCCAGGGTGCCTCAGCAAAAAATGGCCCACTGCTCCGGGTGTGTGTTCACTGCTGTGTGTGTGCACTTTGGATGGGATAAATGCAAAGCACTAATTCAGAGTACAGGTCACCATACTTGGCCACATGTCATGTCACTTTCAGTTCCTGGTCATTTACAAATAAAGTAATTTCTTGTTCTTGGCTTAATGCCAGTGGTGTCAAACTCAATTCCTGGAGGGCCGGAGCCCTGGAGAGTTTTGTTCCAACCCTGCTCTCACACACATATCATGTAGATTTCAAATAAACCTGAAGGACTTGATTAGTTGGATCAGGTGTGTTTTATCAGGGTTGACTCTAAACTCTGCATGAGTTTGACACCCGTGCTTTATGGATCAGTGAAGTGTGAACTGTTTAATCTACTCTTTTTGAATAACACATATTATGGGTTCTAAATAATCCTTGTATTGAGTGGGGTGTTCTCTGTGTTGATTCATCCTGATTGACAATATTTTCTTTAGATCATCAAATTTATTCTGAACTGAGTTACAGTTGATGGGTTTCTCAAAGCATCTGAAATGACTTGGAAAATCTAGGGAAAGGCTGTGCAGTAATATTAAGATTTTGTCTAAGAATGGATTTTAATTTAACTGCATTATCAGCAAAGTTGTCAGAGTATGTGAGAGTGAGAGAGAGTGTGATTGGACATGGGAGAAGAGCAGTGAAGGTTACATTAGGCAACTCTAAGTCCTCAGCTGCATTTACATTGCCAAGATAGATTATAGTCAGATAAGCTCATAGCAAGCTCTGACACTTCAGCTGAGAGAGTGCTCTGGTGTAAAGGCTCTGTGGGATTTGTTAGGGAGATAAATATGAAAGCGTGAGAGTGAGTGGCCAGTGGCCAGTTTGGTTTTAGCTTGGCACGTGATGTTGCAGCGTGGCACTCCATGGCACCCTTGAGAATAGCAGAAATGCTGCCAAAAGGCTAAAACTAAAATATTAACCCAGGTTATAAAACCTCTTGACATCTATAAGTAAATAATCTGATTAAAATCTGATCTATGGTCATGCAAAGACTACTTTAAGCTCCAAAAACAATACTATGGCTATCAGTTGTGAACAGTAGGTGCGTTTACATGGACACTTTTTGCTTCCATCAGAATGAATTCATTCTGATTAACACATCAGAACGTAGTGTTTACATGAACACTAAGTAGTCCTGTTATGATCGGATAAGTCGGGTCCATGTAAACACAGCTAGTGTTTACACACATTTGATGAGTTTTCTTCACATTAAAATTAAATTGTGAACTCAAATGAAATTCTTTGTTTGAGATAGTTTTCTCTTCACATGAAGGTTACATACTTTCCTGAGAAAGAGAATGCATTTGCTTTCATTAATTCAACAGTAAGAAATACATAAAGAAACAAACTGCTTTCTTTTAGTCACAATATTGAGAGGCGAGGTAGAAACATCTGGCATGGGTTTGGGTTAATTTATATTGTGCAAAACTAACTAACTTATATTTATGCAATGTCCCCTTTTAGATAATTCTCTAATTTAATGAGTGTGTAGCAAAAAGTACAAACATGCTTAATCCATGCTACTCTGTTTTAACTGAGTCTCTAGTTCTTCCACATACATGCAGTGCATAGCAGTAGAAATGCTTTAGCTTGGTGTCTGGACTTCATGCATCATGTATCATTCCCATTATGCAAGTCTATAGTGAATAGTCCTCAGCCCAAAAGCCCAGCAGAAACATAGACAAGGATCCCAGCAGTCTGACTATGAAATATTCATGCTGGTGTCATTCCTATTCATGGCTGGCAGAGAACTGGGCTTAATCGAGAACACTTCTTCTCGTGTAATAACTTTGCACTTTATGTCTTCATAATGGGAGCTGATTGTCAATATATATGAAATACAGATCACTTGGATCTAAATGATTTACCAGTTACCCTTTGATATTTCCTCTATAGACCCAAAACATATTAGCAGTCTCCATGAGGTGAAAGATTGAGTCATTTCAACCTTGTCTAACCTTTAAAGACTTTCTGTGAGATATCACTTTGCTCCGGACACGCTGGGAGAGAGTGGTAATCTCCTGAATGAGTTCAAATGACTGTGCAGCTTTGGTATGCATGAGCATTGCCTGTAATTAAATACAAATTTGCTTTATGATTTAAATCATAGGGCAAATAAGGCATTACGCCTTGCTTCACTATAAAGAATGTAATTTCCTTTTTTTTTCTTCTCTTCCTGCTTCTTTTGCTAATGTTCTCATTGTTTTGATGCTGATTCATCACACGCAATTAATTATTGGGTTACCCTGTAATTACCAAGGGAAGAAAAGCTCTAGCAGGGCAAATTTCTTTTGATGTGTGGAAGCATAAAAACAAGAGCTTGGTTGTCTGTAGTCACTTACACTGTCTGTGCATCTTCAGTAGGGGTGTAGGGGTGCATCTTCTTGCCTCGTGGTGCGGGGTTGGTGGCCATGCAACACAGCGGCGCTGGGTTGGCGGCCATCTGATGCTGTGGCGCTGGACCTGCGGCCATCATGGGCAGTGGCGCTGGCTTTTTCCTTCTGCCCTGGTGAGATGGCGGCTCTGGTCCCTCCCACATGAGCCCTGAGTCGAAGGGGGGCCATGGTGGAGAGCGATGCTGAGCTTCCTCTCGCCCACCTCCTCCTCGGCGACCTCCCCTGGTCCCGCGAAACACGACCAGGCCGGTTCCCTCAAACCGATTGCTTCTCTCCTGCTCGGTGGTTGGGGAAGAAGCGTTAATCGATATACCGCTGGATCTCAAGGTTGACGGAGTCCTTCCGTCACGTTCGGTGATACAAGAAACACAGGAGAGATCCAAATGCAGGTACGAGGTTTATTGAGGGGCAATCCAAAAGGGGTAAACAGTCCAGGCAGGGTCAAAACCAGGACATCCGATAAACATAACAAAACAAGAACACACGGCAAGAGCAGACTCAGGAAAGTATCACACATAAGACAAGGACTCTGTGACACAGACTCAGACAGACCGGGTATAAATACACAAAAGGATAATGAGGTAACAGGAGACAGGTGGGGAACAATCAATTAACTAAAACAAGGAGGAAGGTGACCAAATAAGGGAACAGGAAGTGATAAGGTGACAGACACCGTGGGAACAGAGGCAGAGATGTATAGTAACGAAGTAGAACTACTTCACTACTGTACTTAAGTACTAAAAGGCGGTATCTGTACTTTACTAGAGTATTATTTTTTTCTCCTACTTCCACTTTTACTTCGGTACATATTTTCGCTGAGTTTAATACTTTTACTCCGATATTTTTTTTTATGTGCTGCATCGTTACTCGTTACAATTATAATAATGTTACGAATCATTCCATTACAAACCACTGCCAGAACTGTAGATGGCAGGTTTGATGAAGCTGGCACATCATTGAGCGAATCAAGCGAGACTGCGCGTGCTGACTGAACTGCTGTGAAGAGAGAGATGAACACCGAGCCGATCCAGATAATGACTCGTTCACGAGTCAAGAACCGGTTGCATCGGTTTTCGGATGACCAGTAACGTTAGTTCTTTCTGACAGTTCGATTCAATAAACCAGTTGAAGAAAACAGTTCAGCGATTCTTTTGCGCTCGATGCAATGGCGTCATTGGCGTTGACTGCACCTGGGCTCATAACATTAACACAGAATCAGTTCAGAATCAATCACCAAAAGAATCAGTTCGGTTCCAGACGCTCTGTGTCGGTTTGCTTCACGCTAAATCACACATGCACAGTATCATCAGCTCCTCGGTTCACGAATCGGACGCGTCTGACAGAAACGGTTCTTGACTCGTGAACGAGTCATTATCTGGCTCGGCTCGGTGTTCATCTTCAGTTCTCTCTTCACAGCAGTTCAGTCAGTGTACTGTTTGAGTCAATGAATTACTCCGGGATATTTGTTTGTTTTAACTCAGAGGGAGTGTCAGACACATTAAACAAGTTAACAGCTTCATTCATCTGTGGATTAATGCGTATTGGAGACGCGAACTGTTTAATACGATTCAGTTCGATTTGGTGGACTGTTTCAAAAAGATCCGGTTACATCGAATGATTAGTTCGCGAACCAGATATCACAAACTGCTTTGTTTTTAACTGTCTTACAACAGACACGGAAGAGAAGACAATGCTGAATAAAGTCTAGTTTTTGCTATTTTTGGACCAAAATGTATTTTCGATGCTTCAAAAAATTCTAAATGACCCTCTGATGTCTTACAGGTTTGAAACAACATGAGGGTAAGTTATTAATGACATCATTTTGCAAATTGGGCTAACTAACCCTAGTAACAGTTTTTTGTTTACAAGAAGTTACAGTCAAAGGAATTGTGATTGTCCTTTAGGTTAATCATTTGAAATAGTAAAAACAATATGTTCAAACTTTTGACTACTTTCTTTAATAGCTACATAACACAATACTTCTACTTTTACTTTCAGTACTTGAGTAGTACATTTTAAAATAGACTACTTGCAATACTTAAGTACAAAAAATGTTGAATACTTTAGTACTTCTACTTAAGTGTGGTGCTTAAAGAGCACTTCTACTTCTACTCAAGTCACTTTTTTGATAGAGCACTTGTACTTTTACTCAAGTATGGTTCTCTAGTACTTTATACATCTCTGAACAGAGGACACCTAGTGGAAACCCAAGGAACACAACCCAGTCACTGTGCAGTGTGTGTGTGTGTGTGTGTGTGTGTGTGTGTGTGTGTGTGTGTTTGTGTATTTGTGTGTGTACTTGTTATTCTATTCTGGTGGATACTTAAACCTGTGTGTGTGTGTGTGTGTGTGTGTGAAAATTGGGCAATGACAATGGGGTTTTATTCCATTCCATATCCATATACAGTAGAAGAAAAGAAGCAATAGAGTTTACAGTAACCCATACGGTTAAGATGTGAGGCATACAGTGTGTTAAGACAGAAAACATATGGTATTTGGCATATAGCATAAGAGAGAATAGACTGTTGGCAGCTTCTTTCTTTTGGTTGGAGAGGTGTTGAACTGACAGGAATGAACTGACTCTCTCTTCTCCCCAGAGTAAGAATATGTCCTGAAAGGCAGAGAAAGCTGCAAGTAAGTGGGACACAATAATGCTGTGTTAAGAACTGGCTATATGCTTTCTGGGGTCCCACAATATTTTGGACCCCAGCGCTGATGATGGTGATCCATCAGCAAATGGTAAAACTATAGGTACATTTGAATGATGTTTAATTCATTAAATTCAAAAATTTTCATACAATTTAATTTAATTGATTTCCTTTGCATCTTGTTTCATTCATTTCATTTACTTTAATTTCATTATTTTTTTTATTTAATATATGTGACCGAATAATGGCTAAATTCAAGTTTTTTTTTTTTTTTTACATTTAAAATTGATTTTAAATGTTAAAAAACATTCTCTCACATTTTAATGTGCTCATTCCTTGATGTTTCAAGAAGCCTGTTTGAAAAAAAAAAAACAAGTGACCCTTTAACTGTCTGAAATTTTTACTTACCATTTATATGTGGACTAAATACATGTCATGCATACTTCATCATGTGCAGAACAGCACTTGGCACTTAAGCAGACTGTGTGTAAACACAATAATTTTCATGCAAGCAAACTGCCATACACTGAATTTAGTTGTTAATCTTAAACCATGATATCTGTTTCCCAGCAAGCAAGCATAATAAGATGGCACACAGGTTTGCTGGATGATGCCAAGTACATACAGAGAGCGCTGAGACATGAAAAATCCATCTCACTCCCCAGTCTCTGTGTGGGGTGAAGCCCAGCTGTAAAAATGATCTCCGGTCATCTTAAAGATGCTTGTGCCAGCATCACCTCTGCCCAAGGGTGCTTTTATCAGACTTTGATAGAGTGCTGTTTTTTCTTTGCTTTGTTTTATCTTTTTATTCTCATTCTCTATGGACAGCAGAAGGTCAGTGCTGCAATTGAGCGGGTGACATTATCATAAGCACAGGGTCGCTTTCAGACTCCCTTCTTTTATAATATCTCTCCACCTACACCTTAGGAGACCACCATGTGAACCATGTGAAGTCAATAACAAGAAAACAGGGACTATTATAGGGATAACAATGAAATAAATCTTTCCTTTGAATAAATAAATAAATAAATTACATAAGGAGCATTTACACTCTGGATAAACTTTCTTTTCATTCCAGTCACAGCCATTATAATTAATGGGATAATGGACACTTTCCCATAACTACATTTAACATGCTGCCTGGATCTAATTAACTCTGTTACTCCAGTGGGGGGGTTGAATGATTAGGTTATGTTCTTTTACCGCTTAAGAGCTAATAATGGTATATGTAACATAAAAATACTTTATTCAGATTGGTATTTATTAATTAATTTATTTTTATAGAAAAAAAACTGCCTGCAGCATTGTGATTATATGTTTGATTGTATTGAACTGGGGAAGTCGTGGCCTAATGGTTAGAGAGTGGAACTTATAATCTAAAAGGATGCAAGTTTGAGTCTCGGGCTGGCAGGAATTGTAGGTGGGGGGAGTGAATGTACAACACTCTCTCCCGCCTTCAATAACATGACTGAGGTGCCCTTGAGCAAGGCACTGAACCCCCAACTGCTCCCCGGGTGCCGCAGCATAAATGGCTGCCCACTGCTCCGGGTGTGTGTTCACAGTGTGTGTTCAATGCTGTGTGTGTGCGAATTCCAAGTATGGGTCACCATACTTGGCTGTATGTTATGTCACGTCACTGAACCGTTTATTACTTTACAATTAATTATGTAAATTATATAGTTGCTATTTAGTAATTTATAAAGCAATGGATTATTATAAATTAGATACTATTGTAGATTTCTTTTAATAGTTTAAATTATTTGTTATTTTTATATTTTCCATTTTTATTTTTATTTTTGTTTAAAAATTTGTAGTATTTTGTCATTTTAATTAGTCTATTAGTTTATTATGTCTATATGTTTTTTTTGTTTTTTGTTTTTGTTTTTTTGAAGCTGAAGAAAAGAAAAATGTTTCCTTGGTAACTCATTTATAATCTCAGTTGAATAAAAAAAAAAATGCAGTTATATTGTTAACTATGATAGTTTAGTTGTAAAGTAATAAATTGCATGACTATCGTGTTAAAATTACTGTGAAAATGTGGCAAGCACTAGCCAAAAATATACTGTAAATATCATTTAAACCCGGAGGGAGGGAAATTGCTGAGGCAATTGAATATTAAAAGTCCAGGACACATGATCACAGTCCAGAATAGCCTGTATGTAGAACCTCAAACAACATTTTTTTTTTTTTTTTTTTTTTGCCATTGATGGTTCCCATAGGCAACTGAATTTACTTTACTGGTACTGGTAAAATTATACCTCTTGGAGAAAATAGCTTTTTTTGTATAATATCATAAAACAAAATCTGTGGGATGCACATTCTAAGGATACAATTGGCACTCTTATCAAAGGTACACAGCAAACATGCAGCGCAAAGCAATGCATTATATTTCTGGCACAAATACTTCAGAGATGAGGAATTCAAAAATACAGCTTTTGAGAGTAACCCAAACTGACCACTTCTTGACTTGGAAATAATAATGCAATCGGATGTTTACTGCATTGGACTCACAGTGTTCCCATATCACAATGGCCTAATTTTCTTAGGAATCCTTATGAAACTCTATGTTCCCCTGAATGTTCTCCACAGTGTCTCAGCTTCATTACTCTGTATGCATAGACTGCCCCCTCGACTGAGAAATCTGAATAATTCAAAGTGATATGGAGGTAGGGCTCTAAATTGTACATTTATCCACGAATCTTCCCCCACCGTCGTTCCAGGACTCCGTTGCACTTTTAATAAGTGAGTGCAGCATCATGTCTGATGAGACCAGAGGACAGTGCTTTTACCATCTCTACGCCTGCAGTAATTTCTGCCAAATGAATTATTCCAAGATGATTCCAACTTATTTTAATGGTGACAGCACTGCCTGCTGCCTCTTGTCAATTTATTGTTTGATCTCTTTCGTTGCTATTACAAAATTACAGAAACTGAGATTTCGGATGAAACACTTACAATGTGTTAACTGGGTGGGAACTGGGAACATGGTTTGTTATTGAGCATGAGGACAGACATAAGTTATTGTGCCAATCAATCATATGAACAGACACTGTTTTATGACAAAACATTTTATCGTTTTTTTTTTTTTTTTCTGTTTTGTTCAGTAATCATTAACCAAGGGGACATTTACATGACAGCTATGTACTAAAAATTGAAAAGTTGTTCCTTTGTCCTTTGTTCTTGAAACATTTTGTGTACAGATGACAACATTGTCAAAAGAGTCCACATTCACACGGATCTGCAATGACTAAAAAAGCTGTATTGGTTATGTCAATATGTATAGAAACACTACATGACTGTACACATACCTTTAGTCTAAACATGTAACATGCATCTGCATGAAATCACCATTTTTCTACAAATTCAAGTTTTTTTTTTTTTTTTTTTGGTTTACAGAGAGACTTTAGACTAAGACTTTAACTTTAAACTGGAATTGTCAGACATTCAAAAAATAATAAATAAATAAATAAATAAAAATCCTCCTGTCATGTAAGGTCAAAGGGCATTAAAAAAGCTTTTTTTTTAGTTGAAAGTGGTGTCATGTGAAAACCTTATCATAATAATTCTGAGGGGCATTGCCTTGACATAGTTTATTGTCGAGCTGTGCATCAGTTACCTAACTGTCACAAAAAAAAAAAAAAAAAAAAAAAAAAAAACAAATATTGACTTCTCTTATGAATTTTATTTTTTTTTTCAGTTTAAACTTTAAGGTCCAGATTTACTTAACAGTGAAAATTATCTTTAGAGCGCAAATCCATAAAAGTGTCGATGGGTGGGGAAAACTCAAAGCCATATAATTTTCATAATGACCAGCGCAATCTACCAAGAGTAGCACATATAACCGACTGCTTTAAAACATGTATTTTTTGGATGTTAAATAATGGTGCATCCAGTGATTTGATGAACACAAATGTTTGTAAATCACATGGCGCGATTCATTTAAACACTCTCCACCTATAAATTTGGCATCTGGAAGGTGTAAAAATAACCATGTCCATGCCTTTTCAGTGCCGGTCTGACAGTACTATTTTAATGCCATAAGATAGTTTGGGTTGGAGCAAGCTGTTAGTAAATCTGGCTCTAAAAACAGATAAATCCAAAATCAAAGTTTTTTGGCAAACATGCTGAAGATTAGCCAATAGCTGTAAATTATAAAGCTATTTTGAAAAAAAATATTCAAATTTTGTGTCTACACAATGAAAGTCAGTTGGGTCCAAAACAGCACTAGATACCACTGATTTTAATTGTATGTACAAAACAGT
This sequence comes from Carassius auratus, assembly GCF_003368295.1. Classification (NCBI taxonomy): domain Eukaryota; kingdom Metazoa; phylum Chordata; class Actinopteri; order Cypriniformes; family Cyprinidae; genus Carassius; species Carassius auratus. The sequence goes on from NW_020527973.1 coordinate 71,831, forward strand.
TTAAACATAAGAAAGGAACATTATTTTGTGTATTTGGTGTAATGCAATGTGTTAATGCGGTTTAAGGTTAAAAAATACATTATTGATATCCATATAATTTACATTATTGTTGCTCCTCTATGCCCCACCTTTCTAAAACGCATACATTTTGACGAAGCTGATTGGACAGCTATCCAGTGTGTTGTGACTGTCCAAATGCCTCAAGTCTTAGACGGAAATGTTTCTCCCCTTAATATACTGTGACGCCGTCTCCCAGCACGATGAGACCAAACCAATAAAGCCCATTACAAATGAGGCATCCAGTGGCGACATAATTACTGATTTTAATATCTCTTTTGTGTTGCATTGCGTATTGTGCTGCGTAAACATAAAACCATGTCTGCATTTGTGATTGGAAAAACAACAAACGCAACTCTAAACTGCTCAAAACTCACGTTTGAATCATCAGTGGCAAATTCTTTAAATATAAAAAACATACAGTACTTGCAGGCTATGAGTCAGAAGTGCCAGACTGGCCTTGCAAAGTTGGAACTGCCCCAGTTTATAGAACAGCCTTTGTGCCACAGACGCATTGTAGGCTACTGGTTCAGGAAAACGTCCTCTATAAAATCCGCTGCACACATCTGTATATTTGGGTTGAACTGTTCTGTAACAGTGTTGTAAATACAATTAAACTACTGATTTGTAGTCGTGTCCTCTTTTGGAAGGCCAAACAAAATACCTTCGCTTTCACAATGAAACCCGCAGCGTCTCCACAACATGGCAGCAGCCGCAACAGCGACAATACAGTTACACCTTCTTTCTTTGCGTGAACATTTGGGTGGTGTTATTCAGATCTCCCCACTTCATGACGTAGACATCTGGGGGCATTTTAGAAAGAACTGTTTTAGGAGGGATTGGATGAGTCTTTACTTTTATAAAGAATATCTCTTTGGAATTGAGACTTTAGTCTTTGCAACTTTACAGATCTTATTTATGCAGAGAGCTTGTAACACTCCAAAGACAAATGAAACATTTAAATTGCATCATATTAAATTGAAATAGAAACGAGAAGATAACTGTGACAAATAAATTTGAATATGGACACTTATAAATTCATCTTTATAAACACTATTGATTATAGTTAGTTATAAAACATGAAGTTTTCCCTACAGGAACCCATGAAACAAGAGCAATGGCTCATTGTGACAAATGATTTGTGGTTAAAATATAATAAATCCAAATACTCCTGAGAGATACTGCCACTTTCGGTGGTGCTATACCAGCTGTTCAAACGACCACATATGTTTTGGAACCAAAACAAGAATTCCAGCATCAGCGTATATGCTAATGTCCTCATAGCTCATTACCAGAAAGCTAAAACCATTGATTTTCAAAGGCATTTAAACTATTCTGGAACTGCTGTGGCATAATGCTAACAGCTAGCTTGACCTCAGTAGCCCCCGGCTCTGTTCCCTGCAGCACTTTGAATTTTTCTCTGAGGCTTGAAAGAATTTCCATTAAATTACTCTCTCACTCTTCATTTGATGGCGGAATAATATTAAAACCACAAAACTGAGAACTGTAGTTTATAGTGATTTTGTTACTTTCTACGTCGCCCACTCACAAGTTGATGCTGTATGCAATGTAAAATAAACAAAGAAATAGAGATACAACTGCTGATCTTTTTCTCACTGATTCATTTAGATGTAATTCGATAGAAAACTTTGTTGTGTCTCAGAGCTCACAGGTGTTATTCACCTCAATTATAGATGGAGCAATGCTGGCTCTTTTATACATCCTCTCCCTTTCCTCTTCCTCCTTCTTCTCCCAACTTCTTCTTCTCCCTTTGTTCAGTATGCTTTCTCCTGTAGAGTGACTCAGCTGGGCTTAGGGAGATCCAGCTGTTAGACAAGCTGTGAGGAGAACTTTGGCTCTAAACAGCCTTTCCAGCATCTGTTAATGGGGGAAATTTTTTTTTTTTTCTCCCTTCAAACTTAACAACTTCCAGCAGGAACTGAGATAAACAACCAAGAATTTGTTGTTATATCTGAATATACATTTATGCAGACTCTACTTCATGAACATGCAATTCATGTTAAAATAGATCATTGCTAACTTTTCATTGAACTTTAGATACATTGTAATTAACATCTTGCAATCTGTTTGTTGCGATGTGTCGAAAGTCATTTTCCTAAGTAAACGTCTACGAAGAACATAAATGTAAGTGATGATTGTTATTATTTTATTACTTTATTTGGGAAGGAGATGTTGCTTGTTCAGGCTAACTGCTCTGTTTATGAGACTTGAGTGTTTTAAGTATTCAAAGTAATTTAATGTAATGTTTTATGCAATCAAAAAACAAGTTGGACACTGGCATGAGCACCCTATTGGTAGAAAAGCTTCTCATTTGTTTATGGCTTTGGGAAATCGGCTTCTTCTTTTCCCATCTACTCCACAGAGACGGATCAGTGACGATGCAGCTAGCACAAGTGTGAAACAATCATTTTCCAGACAGTCACAACCCAAAGAGCATATTGGCTGACTGCCATATTGTAAGACAGCTTTATGCAGTGTAAATGAACAGAAGGACATTTGCAGTAGTGTTAACAATTAACAACACATATAGGAGAGCTAGTTGAATATGATGGAACTCTGAAGTAGAAAATTAACTCGCTTTAGTATTATGAAGCATGAGCATTTTCTCTTGACCTTGCACTGGTTTTGAAAAAGAAAGAAAACAAAATGTAATCCACCAAGAAATTCATTCAAAACATTCCAGTTATCATATTTGAATAATTAAACAATTAAAATGTTCATATCTAATAGCAAGAAAAATCTCAAGAATGTATCAAGAATAAATAAGATTTCAATCACACTACCTTCATAATCACAAAACATCTGTTGCAAATTTGATTGGTTTTGACTTTGAGTTTTCCTTGTTTTCACAATTCAGTCAGGTTGTACTTGCACCCCACTCCCCCCTTTTTTTGGCCTTAACTCCAATATACCCAAATAGTGGCAGTTTGAAATTGTATTAGGTGAAGAAACAGTGCTTGTTCCATGTTGTTTACTTCTCTGCAGTTCTCAGTATTTATTTTTGAGGACACAAAAGAAGGAACAAAACAGCAAAGACTTCTCTTTCTCCTTCTGCCAAGCTGTTCTGTTGCCTTTGGGAACTTGACCCTCTATCTTTGCAATTTTCTTGTCTTTTTAGTCTGTCAGTCACCTCTGTGCCTGCCAAATCACTGTTGAATAACTGTTAACTGTTGAGTCATCTGTTAGTGAAGAAAAAGTTTAATGTGAAAACAAGAATTGCATTACCAGTATTCCATTCAAACTAGTTTATTTGTTTCTTTCTTTGCAATTTTTAAGGTTATGTTAGAAATATTTTTGTCTTCTGCAAGGAAAGGATACATTACAAGTGATGTGATTTTTCCCTTGGTTACAGAGCTGTCAGTGATTTAAATAGATGCAAAAAAAGTTAGCATCCTTAACATCAACCTCTTTGAAATCACGTTGGAGTAACTTCCCATTCCATTTGCTTCCATAGAGCTCATCTGTCACTGTTGCACGGCAGTAATTATGCACTGACGTACCTCATGAGAAGTTCATTCTGCACAAGACAACACCAACTGTCCCATTAATCTATCTAGCACTTACCTTGATATAAACCGATTGTGTACAACACACGGTAGCCCACCTGAGAACACATTAACAGTGTTTTCCATCTATGACTGTTATTCTATAAATACAACCAGCTGTGAGAAAACCCAACACCCACTTTGTGATATCTCATTCTGCTCTCCAACAGCAGCTTTGGGAGATATTCTGGTTGTAGAAATGAAGTGTAAAGAATGATGTTTGGGGGAATGTGTTTGATGGTACAGGTCGAGAGTGCAGTGCATCGATATGTTGTCTTTGGCAAGATGTCTGAATTTATTGTTCGCTGGCTGTTTACCTGGGTTCGCTTCCTGTTGTTTGGAGCTGGCAGAGTACACAGAGGTTTCTTAAAGTGTTTCAGTGAGCAAAGCTGAAAACTGCTGACTGTTGTTTACTACATTACCCAGAATCCCCAGGGATATAGTTATAAGACTTGATATAGTTATAAGACTGAATATATAAATGTAAATCTGAATATATAGTTATGAGTCTGAATATATATATAATATAAGTAAATTGTGAATATATATAACTGAAAGTGAAAGTGTTATTTAATGATATGCATTTTTATCAATGATTTACATTTATATATTCAGACTTATAACTATATATTCAGATTCACTTACATCTATATATTCAGAATTATAACTATTTTAAGATTCACTTCTATTTATTCAGACTTATGACTAAAGATTTGCATATATTTATTTCACAATTTACCTTTCTATATTCAGGCTTCTAACTATATATTCAGATTTACTTATATATATTCAGATTTATAACTATATTTTCAGATTTATATATAATGATTGGCACCTCATATGTTTTCTATTGTGTTTTATTGTGTTAGTTAGCTGTATTTTTTAAGATAATCAAAATAATCCAGCTGCAGTTTGATTGAGATTAACTGGAATGCACAATGTATGTATATGTATACATATATATATATATATATATATATATGTGTGTGTGTGTGTGTGTGTGTGTGTGTGTGTGTGTTATCTGTAGGACTAGCACCAGCTAGTCTGAAATGTTTTTCTCCTGGTCTGGACCGACTATTTCTTAAAGAAATATCTAGTAGAAGCATTGAAGTATTAAAATAGCCATCTCTCTGTAACTGATAAGTTTGCTAGAGCTTGAGCTGCATTTTTTAAATTCATACATATTTCATCTAAAGCTCAAATGGCCTGCACATCATCAGTGCAGTGGGATGATACTTCCTCTATGGTTCCTTGACTCCTGCCAGGAATTGATTGGCATGGTAAAAAGTTGATTTAAGTTTATCTCGTTTTGTTTCTCCGAAAATGTCTGCCTTTTAAAGATGGAGCTTTGACAGGCACAGTGATAACCATAATATAAAGCTCAAGGTGGAAATCACTAAGAAGGAATCATTTCCATTGACAGTGTTGTTTGTTTAGCTGATATACTGTAAGTTATTACAGTTTACAAAAAAAATTACCTTTGCCATTTAGATTACCTTTTATTTTCTTTTATAGATTAGATTAAGTATAGATTGTAATATTGGTGGTAATTAGTTGTCAACCATGACATGACAGTCATCTTACTGCTGTCAACCATTATTTCAATTTTAATATTTCTATAATCTCATATTTAATTTTAATAGTTAAATTGTGCTCCATAAAATTTGAACCCTCCATAAGATTCAGCTTCAAAGAAAGTGTAAGAATAATCTATTGACTCAAGAAAGACTTGTGAAGGAGCTGAACCTTGAGAGCCAACTCTTAACGGCCCCATGATGATTTTGCAGCTCTTTCCTCTAGTGGTGTTCCCAAAGGGCAAGCAAGCTGATTGGCTGGTGACCCATGTTTGAGATGGCTGCCATTGATGTAGCTTTCTACTTATTATCTTGCTTGAGTGATCTCAAAGCTTGCGAGTTTCTTGTCTTGTCACACCTGTTTACAACTGATTGAGTTTGATGCTTCCAGTTCAATAAAAGCACTGGTTTTAACCTCCAAAGGCTAGACTAAGCCCAGAACTTTGAGGTAAATTGTTATCCGAAAACACTGAAAAGTTGGAGCACTTTCTTTTCTATAACTTTTTTTTTTTTTTTTAAGGATACTGCTTTTAGGTTTTAAGCTTTTATTCCTGAAAAAAGAGAAAGAAACACTCTATTGTTCATTGCACACTCTCATAGCAATTCATAGCTATTTTATGCTTTGGAAAATTGGCAACTAATTTGAATAAATGCATAAGTTTTCGTAAAATATGCTTATGGTTAGGTTTAGGGATGGACCTTTTTTCAGGAAGCTGAATTGGGATTTGAATTGGAATGTCCATCTGTCCATCACACACAGCACTGATTTTTAAAAATATTTCTCATTATGTTTTTGAATATAAAAACATATATATTGTATCTATCTACACATTATTGTCTATGGTAGTGATAATAATTGTTATTAGCAATTTGGAGCTTGTTGTTTTGGTGCTGCCTGGCTTTTCTTACATTTTCACACACCACATGTTTGTTGATAATTTGGGGAGATTTGGAAATGAAAATAAAGCAAGGAATTGAGTTTAGCAAAGAAACCATAGTGTGCTGGTTACAAAGTGCCATGTACTGTAACACAAAATGTTCCCAACTGAATTATGTGTTCTTTGTGTCCTTTAATATCTTGTTCAATAAAGAACTCAATGAGAGATTTTAAATTTTATATTATGTATGTATTTATTTATTTATTTATTTATTTATTTATTTATTTATTCAAAAAAAAGAAGAAAAAAAAGAAAGAAAAGAAAACGAAAACATAAAATGTAGTTTTGGCATAAAATCTCTTTTTTTTCTTATTCCTCAGGAAATGTACAAGTGATTGTGCTTTAAAACCTTGAAAAACTGCAGCACAAGCTCAAGAAATGCATGTACAAATCATATTTTTCATATGTATTACACTCTGATGGAATAAAATGGAAACCGTGAAAAGAAGTAGGACAGGAAAAACAGTAATGCCAAAAATTCCACGCAGCCATCTGTATTAAATCAGCACTATGCATCAACTGATGATTTGGCAGAACATGACTAAAACATTTTTTTCCTTTTCATGCCCATCAAAATGAACACAAATGTTCCATCATGTTTTCCACTGCAGGTCTGACTCATTAGTGGGAACAGTTTCCTGTGCAGTTGTGCACTTTGTAGTAAGTATGAAAGTGTGTGAGAATATTCTTTAGACAGCAGATTAGAAGAAAACATTGCTTTTGATTCATCCTCCAACATTTTCCTGCTGAAAGAAAATATGAAACCCATTATATATTGTAATTGCTGAAACACAAAACTTTAGCGTTTCTTTAACAACATATTTTTCATCATTCAGTGAGTTTCAGTTTTCATCCATCTTTTGAATCCTTCCTCAAGAATGAAACAGGGAGACATCATACAAATGCAGACTGTTACATTCTAATACATATGTTCTAATCTTGTAGTCACCAGCAGATGGTGTAAAATGTGACTGGAACTCTGTCTTGAGTGACAATTCTAAACAGCACACACATATACCTGCATTATGCCATCAATCATTCTATCAAGTTTGCTGGCAGAGCCTCTGGGATTTGACTTTGACAAAAGACAATGAATGTCAATTAGAGAAACACCAAACTGTATGATAAAATCTTATTACATGTCTCTTCTGAAATTTGTGATATTGTTTGGTAAGTCACAACATCCAACACTATAGTTTGGATCTTAACAGATAATCCAGTATCAGTTTGGTAAGTAGTATAATCTCCTTGCATATTTATAATCCATTCTCTCACCTTCAGGCTCTATTAAATATAAAAGTTCCAAAATGAGGTTTTAACAGTGATGCCATACAAAAAAAAAAAAATAAATAAATAAATAAATAAATAAATAAATAAATTAAAAAGTAAAAAAATATATAAAAATAATTAAAAAAAAATAAATAAAAAAAAATAATCTTCCTTTTTTTATTCATGAAAAGCATTTTTGTCCTATAAATAACCTTTTGTAGAATGGAAATGTTCCATGGATGTTAAATATTCTTTATAGAACCATCAATTCCACTAACCTTTGATTCTATCTAGTATGGTTATGAATCTTAACCAATATCAGTTTGATAAATAATATAACATGGCCTTAAAAGATCCCTAACATTTAATAAACTGATAAGTGGTAAACTGCAGTATTTGTGTTGTTGCTATAGGCCAACTGTCTTGTAATGTGCCATTTTTTCAAAGAGTAAGCCACAAGATCAAATTAATATTTCACGTCCACAAAATTATTTATGTGGTAAGACAACATTACACTAATGTGTCTATAGAAAGCAGGACTTTATTTCAGGCACCATGTAGAGAACAACTCATTAGTCCTCTCTGCCCCAAGCAGTAAAGGAGCAAGACTATATAGGTTTGCATATGACCCTTGATTTGAAGAAAACTGGCAAAGATGTTAAACAAGTGCTATACATTTCATAATGAAAACCGATAAGTATTATTAACCCTGTATGCAGAGAGTTGACAGACTAATTAATTCAACGCAACAGGCTGACTAAAGCATCCAGATGTACAGAGAAAGAGACTCAACAATAGTTCAGCTCTTTATTAAAGCAACTTCAGTGCTAATAGTCAGTTCACAATTCACTCTGTAATCCGTACATCTATATGTAACCTTTCTCATGGTCAAGCCACACTCAGCTGGAAATCCAGAAAAATCTAACTCCAATCAGACACATGTGAATGAACAAAGGTAAAACTGACCCTTGGGTTCAGTTTAGGCTAAATAAGGTCAAGGACAGAATGGTGTCATGAATTCAATCAAGCGTGCATTCTCTAAATAACTTGTTGATGTGTTATAGAGGACACAAATGTGATCAGTTGTATAATTTAATAATTTAATAATTTATTGATAATAATTTTAATGAAGGTTGATTGACAATTAATTTACATGTGAGTGTCAACTTGAGATATTAATATTTTAACTACCTTTTGAAAATTCACCAATGTAAATGTTATATTGTAATCTAAAGACCTAGGGAAAAATGATTGAACCACTTGTCATTGGAACTTATTTTAACATTTTAAGTTAATTCAATCAGTCTATTTGTCTGTTGACATGTCCATTGGCATATTCCAGATGGCTCTTACTAAATCAATAAATTACGTTGTTGAACAGCTTCTTCTGGCACAAGTTAGTTGTGTTCTTTATATGGCAGCACACTGATGCCTTTCTTAAGAAATAGGGAATACAAATTGTAAACCAGGTGGGAAATTAAGTGGTATACAGCTGCTTGTCTGGTGTAAGAAGCAGACTCTTTCCTGTTACAGAAGTCAGAGATTTCTATTGCAGTCAACTGACACAGCAGTAGACAATTAAGTGTTGAACCGCAGCATACTAAACAGCTCTTGCTGATGCAATACAGCAATCTCTCACGTCAGTCATTGAACTCAAATGTCGCATTTGTGTTTACCAGTGTCTCTAGGGGCATTCAACTGTATGGCCAGCAGGTGTGTGCAAATATCGATATTGACGGTGTTCAGCATTCTGAGGTCCTTGAATCTTGCAGGGCATATTAACCAAAAGCAGGATGGAAGGCTTCAGAGAACAGAGAGATGAAACGGTTCTTTCCCTAACTGCATGCTTGGCACATCAAAGAGCAACACGGTATAATCTCCAATGGCCCAGCATATTAAAAGTCAGAATATTTGCTGTAGTAGACTGTCCCACTTTTGGCCTTGGTCGGGAAGTGTTATAGAGTTCTGCCAGGAGAAGACGCTGAGAATTGAACATTGTTTTGCTGGTGTTTGGTTTGGTATTAGAGCCAGGGTTTGGAATAGTAACTCTTGGGTTTGTGGTGGAAAGAATAATTATATTTAGAATAATAAGAATAATTCAGGAACAATCTGCAGTCAGCCGGTCATTATCGTGAAATAAAGATGTAGGCGATGCAGAGGCGTCTGTATCACCCTGAAGCATATTATTTTATGATAATGACTGGGTGATTTTACATTATCCGGCTCAATACACAGCGACTTGACAAGTGAATAAATAAATGGACATCAAATATTGATTTGAGTGAAATTATTCTATTATGTGAGAAGGCTGCAACCATGGAATTTTATGAGAAAAATCGAGCGCAGTGTTAGTTCAGTCAGGCCACGGAAGCAAGGCTGTGAACAGCTGATGCGGTCAACTGTCAAATCACTCCAATCACCACCTCTCTCCTGTTAGACACGGGACATATATATATATATATATATATATATATATATATATATATATATATATATATATATATATATATATATATATATATATATATATATATATATACGTGGCACTACTGCTTGGTAAGTGTGCTCAGCGACTCGCAACCCTTCCTCCCTCCCTCCCCATTATAAGCATGAGCACATTACTGTGCACCTTCTGGCTGTAGTCTTCTTTGTTTCAGATCACTAAGGCTTCCAAAATCTTAGCTGGTACGGACCTCAATGCTGAGAGACAACAATCTTCATAACCAGGCTACACGCCCCACTGCCACATCCACATGATTATCACTGTTTGCTTTAAAGAATTTATTAAAAATCTTAATTGTTATGTATTTCTAAATTCATGGTTCCAGGGGGTTAATGTTAGAGCTTTTGTATGTTCAATTATTCTGGTAGCAGGAACCCCCATAAGGAACCATACAGCCAAAGATAAATTGTGTTCAATAAACTCAAGTAAACTTGCCAAATTGGTTCCTGTCTGAGCTGAAAATCTTGAGACAGCAGTAAGTTATGTTGTTTAGAAGTCTTTTCCATTAATATAAAAGCAGAAAAAAAGCACCATAAAGTAGTCCATATGAGCTTTATTCCAAATATTATGATGCCATGAACCACTACGCAAGCCAGTATGCACTCAGTGTGTTTGGGGGTGAACTGTTCATTGTAAGTGTATTCTTTGTATATTTTCAGCAACTGCAGTTGGGAGATATTGTTTCCCTCTTCTGCAAAAACGAGTTGTCTGTTGTTTTCCATGACTGGCCATAAGTCATGGGAACAACAGACCACTGCATCCCATCGTTTTTCTTCAACTACTTCTATTTTTTTTTAGTCCATATGGACTCAGTGAGGCTTGGGTTCCTCATGTTGCCAGTGATCAGCCACACACATTTTTGTCTTTAATCCATTGTTGTGGAAGTAAACTAAACAATATAATATTATAATATTTATTCACTGCCAGCATAAGCTTAGACCTATTTGTTTGATGCAGTAATACAGGTCACATTTCTGCTGACATTTTGGTAGGAACACAGTCGTATTTTCAGAAAATATTTTTGTTGATTCATATTTATATTCACACATGGAAATATAACCACCCACAAGACTTGCCACCCATGACCAGTCACGTCAGTTTTGTAGAAACTCAGCCAAGCCCTGTACCGCAGAGTATTGTAAAGTCTGCATCTCCTCTGGCGTGTTGACATCTAATTAAAGCGCTCTCCCTGTGGAGACAGCTGTGGTGACCTCTCAGAGAGAACCACCCAAGCCGTCCCTTCTGTGTGCTACCTGTGTGATGCTGGGATGATGTTTAAAGATAAAGAGAGACCATTTGTCTGGCAGCTTTTGCTTTTAATTTCCACTTTGCAATCAGCCTGGGGGGTTCAGAGCCTAATGAACTGTCTGTGCTGTAAACCACTAACACTTACTGACAACATAGAAGTGCTTTTACCAAGCCCCGGTTCCTGCATGGCAGCTGAGAACCACTAGACTCTCAGTCAAGCCTATTTTGAGCCAGTGATCTCTTGACATTTGACATTCTGTGGCGTAAGGTCAATCAAAATCTGCTTTTATGAGAATTTTGAATAAACCATGTAAAACTATATCTTTTAGTCAGTGTAGATGTATATCAGGATGGATTTGGTTGCATTTAATTACTTTTGTTATTTCACTGCAGATATGTGTTTCACTTATGCAAGGGCCTCCTATTGGCTGGATAGGAGATTGGCCTTTTGGTTAATAAGTAAGGGGAGGATGTGGATGAAATTTATCTTAGAGAGTTAACCACAGCTGCAGTTTTCAGTAATCATAAGGAAAAACCACAAATTCATGTGATTTTTATGAGGCTGAGGTGTTCACTATGGTTTGTACTATATGCTGAATTGTCTAGAATCAACTGTGGAATGTAGATCATCTTTCATCAGTCCTCCATAAGGACGTGGGTAATGGATCAATGGATCATCAGATGATGAGAGCTATAATGCTGTATAAATAAAATAGAGCTTTCTTGTTATTGAGTAAATTAATTCTGTACTTCTGTGTTTAACAAAAAAAAAAGGCTTATTTTTGATTTATTTATGTAAAAGGGCATGCCAAACTAAATAGGCTCTGTTTGAGCTAAAGCACTTAAACTTTATTCATTCAAATGGAAAGAAATGTAACATAATTGACATAATTTTCAGCAAGGATGAACTGCTTTAAAGAGAAACATCACTGAATTAATGAAATATATCAGTTCCCCATGTTTTTATTTTTATTTATAAAAAAAAAAGTTACCAATCAAAATAATATTCCCAAGAAAGCATGATTTGTATGCAACATTTAGACTGAAGATATCAAATAATCCATAAACTATCTATCTATCTATTGATCCATCCATCCATCAGAAAGAAAGAAAGAATTAAAAAAATAATAATAATAATAATTAAAATAATATTCCCTAGAAATCATGTTTAGTTTGCAGCATTTGGATTAAAAATATTAAATAATCCAAAAACACTGAAGACGGATTAAAAAATAATAATAATAATACTGTATAAGAATATCTGGAGAAATTGCCAGGTTTCTTGTTAGAAATGCACAGCACCCAGGGGCATGACAAAAAAATTAATCTGTAAAAAAATCTGTAGTGAGATAATTTAAAATGTACAACATTCACTTACTGTAACTGTGGTGATGTGAAGTTTAAAGTTTTATCTAATATATTTCAAGACATGATAACTAACTATGGTAAGAATATTAAACTTTATTCATCCAAATGGAAAGAACAGGAATGATATATAAAAGGCTAATGTAGCCGCTGGGTGACAATGCCAGTTTGAAGTTATTTTTGATATTTTCCCCATGTGAAGAACAAATAAATAAATAAATAAATAAATAAATAAATAAATAAAAATGGTTACCAATTAAATGAGTACTCCGAAGAAAGCATTTTTTGTTAGCAACATTTGGATTAGAGATAGGAAACAATCCAAAAAATATCAGTAAAATCTTTTCAATTAATATTAGTATCTTAAGATGCCATGTTAATTGTTAGAAATGCACAGCACCCAGAGGCAATGCTAAAAATATCAACATCTGAAGTGAGATGATTTAATATTTATATTTAAATTCAAGACATGGAAATGAACAACGGTAGGAATATTTAATTGCAGGATGCCCAAAACATTCCATATCATGGATCATGAGACACTCCTGTAGCTGAAATCTGTAAGGAAATGAGGACAGCCCGGTCTGTTACTTCTTTAGCTTGTTCATTCCAACAGATAGCAGGAGAGAAGATGGATGACATGATGAGAGAAAGCACAACATTCTTCTGTTGCAATAATTGATTTATTTCCTATTCTGAGATCCCATATTTTGTTAGCCTAGGCGTTTATGTGTCACCACATACATAAACATATCTGTAGATGGATGGCGTATCTTGCCTCTCCATTACCATGGAATAAAGATGTATTCTGGGCATTTAGTCTTAGTGTTACTTGGTGGAATTTTACTGTTTCAATGGCTCATTTTGTGTAGAATTTATGTCCATGGGGACCTAAAGCAACAAATTGTCCCATGGATCTTTTCATCCAGACTCTGACGGCCGCTGTCATCGGTCTTAGCAAAACTGGCTAGAGGAAATGGCTAGAGGAAGGAAATCTCAATCATCTGGCTGTTATTATCGGTGTTAAGTTAGCACATCTAGATATTGTGGAGGATTATTAATCTTATCTGTTAAAACCATGACATCTTTTGTTTCAATTAAGTGTTAACAACATAAACATGACAGAAGAATGAAAGTATTTGGAATTGCTTCACATTAAGGACTCAGAGTTAATAGACGCTGTAGTGGTTGAAATCTTCTTTCAAATGACTCTATTCCATCAGCTCTGAGAAAGGTGAGGTGATTTGATCTTTCTCATCACTTCCCCTAATACTGACCATTCTGGCAGAGCAGAAAGCTCAAGGAGAAGAGGCATTGCTATGATAGTGGAGTTCAGCTGAACGTATGTCCATTTTATGTTCCACAGGTAACTGAAAACTCTCTTCTTTCTCTCTTATCTTTCTGTTCCCAAGATTGTCCTGTGTGTCAGCATTTAAACGAAGGTTTATAAGTAAGCACCAAGATACTAATTGTACTTTTTTATACTAATGTGCAAGGAGTTTCGTGGAGCATATTTAATTTTTATGTATTTAATTCATCATGTAATAGGCCTATGATTAAAAATATTCCATAATTCTTTCAGTCAGACTAATTAAAACAAACTTTGAAAGACTCATTAAAATTGACTGGTTTAAAAGTTTGAAAGAGTCATTTGTTCATAAATAGGACTACACTGATTGATCTGAATGTTTTTGGTTCACTAAACAGAACCAGTTCTTAAGATACATTTTTGTTACTTTTTATTCAAATATGTATTTAATTAACCATTTAATGTATTAAAATATTCCATAAAGTGCTGGCCCAAGCCTTAATGGGGTCCTAAGCAGAATTTTATTTGGGGAATCCCTCTGTGTCGTCAATGCGACTGATTATAGTCAATGCTTGATTATTAACACACTATAAATCTAACTCACCCATTATCATTTTTATTTGTTTTAGCTGTTTTGCTTAGAACACACCAATGTTTTTACCCTTCTGTTATTTTTAATTATAACAGTAGCAAACTCACAAGAGTGGTCAGGTGTTAATTTGCACTTTAACATTCTGGGCCCTATCATACACCCGGCGCAATGCGACGCAAGGCACAGCGCAAGTGTGTTTGCTAGTTTCAGTCTGGCGGCGTTCGTATTTTCCCATCCAGTGCCACGTCTTTTAATAAGCAAATGTATTTGCGCCCATGTGTGTGCGCATGTGCATGGTTTTCTAAAAATAGGTGAGTTCACGCACATTGCTGGTGCATTGCTATTTTAAGGAGCTGAAAATAGACTGCGCCATAGACCAACTCAAACCTGGTCTAAAGTTTGGCGCAAAACAAAGTCTTGGCATGCCAAATGTTAAAGGAGTGCAATCCATAATAATTTTTTGTAGGCTAATTAAAAAAAAATGCCTACATCTCATAATGGATAGTCATCTCATGTATCAGAATTAGGCAATCTTTTTGCTCGCACACGAGCAGCTCCATTTCATCTCAGAGATTCACATGCCAAATTCCGCCGTGTAAATAGCAAATCTGTCATGGCACAAGCGCAACTGTCTCTTAAAGGGAATGGAAGGTGATACTCTGATTGGTTTGTTGTATGTTACGCCCAAAAAACACCCATTACTCATAAAGAGAATAGGGACAACCCGTTTAGACCATGCGCCCGAAATCCAAAAGTGGATTTGGACACACCCTGAGTGCACCTGCGCCGCGCGTTTTACACTTTGCATTTAGATCGTTAAAATAGGGCCCTCAGTCTTACGGTACTAAGTGGTATATAATGTGGTGTACTGAAAAGTAGCTAAATAAACCAGCAGACAATGCATTTACAGAAAATAATGTTATTTTAACAACATAAATTTGTATACTCTGCAGCCAGCCATCTGTACATAATAAAAACAACAACTCTTAATCTATAACTAACTAACTGAGGCATAATGGTATTGGAATATACTAGCAAAGACCCCAAAGGTGGGCAAAGTTAAATCATTTTAAGCTGTTATTAGTACAAAGTTTTTTTACAGAAATGTTGGTACTATTTATTTTATGGTTACATCTATTAGTTGCTTATTACTAATAACTATGACTTTTTTATGCTTTTTTAACTATGACTCTCAATAAATTCTTAATTTTCTGCAAATTAATAGTGAGTAAGGTAGTTGTTAAGTTTAGGTATTGGGTAGTATTATGGATGTAGAATAAGGTCATTTAGAATAAGGCTAGTATTTTAGTAATACACATGCTAATACGCAACTAATAGATGTAACCGTAAAATAAAGTGTTACCGAAATGATTTATTACAAAAAAATATATACACAGGAAAGTTATTTTTACACAGAAGACAAAACATATTTATATTACTTATTGCAAATAGTGTCTGTTATCTGCACCTCAGAATTATAGTTCGTTATAAAACAGCATTTTTGTATTGAGTGTAAATTATAATTTTAATTCAAATTACTAAATGGATGACACCTTATTGGGACAATAAAGCCACCCCTACACCTACCCTAACCCTACCCAAAACTTTATTTATTATTATTATTTTTTTTAAACTATTTGATTATTTCCTTAGTTTCCATTGAAAATAAATGCTTTTCTGATGTGATTTGAAATTTGAAAAGGTGAATTCGAACCCGGGTCGATCGGATCAAAATGAATTTATAACATGTTTTACCTACTGAGACACAGGAGCTGATGACTATCTGCTGTCTTTTGTAGTGCATCATTATCCGATTCACACACTGGTGGGCAAAGTTAATGTAAATAGCCTCTGCCAACACTTAGGCTATTTGCTCAAAAATCAAGCCATTTCAAGTACTCTTGGGGCCCCCCTGGTGGCCTACGGCCCTAAGCAGACACTTAGTTTGCATATGCCTTGGGCTGGCTTGGCATAATTCTTTCAGTCTGACTAATTCAAACAATGTTAGAATGATTCTTTAACACTGGGTTCAGCGACTGATTTTCAAAAATAATATTTTGTTTTAAAGAACTAATATAAATATTTAAGTATAAATATTTTTAGCCAGAACTCAATTATAGTTTGTATACTTTTGAACAGTAAACACTTTTGGACGCATTTAACAAGCTTGAATATACAATAACAGACCAGACATGCATTAGCATTGCATTTACTTTTGCTTAAATTGCTTTATATGACTTCGACAACGTCAAAATCGTCTTAGCGTATATGCACTTCTTCGTATAAAGAGTTTTTTTTTTTTTTTTTGGTCACAGTACATTTACAGCAGCTAAATACAAAATACATACATAAAGTAAGATCACTCTGGGGAGAAATCCACTTTGGAAGACATGGTGTAAGAATAATCTTTTACTGAGTGTTTGCCTTTGTTCTTTTATCATGGCCTCTACTGTCGCTCTGTAATGGCAGCCATTCACTGTGTCACTCCTCTCCTTTATCCATCAAAGAGACAGCATTCAGCACATTATAGCTAGCTGAATATTAAATGTCTGGGTTATGACAGCTGAGCCCTTTGAGATAGCTTGGAGATATTAGTGATATTTGAAATATTCCACTGCATTTGTGATCATCTCTGTGACAAAATGCATACTGATGTGCAAAGCTATTTACAGATATTTTGTCAGACATCAAACTCCCTTAATTTAATTTTACAGAATGACTAATAAGAACCAGGCAATTAAATAATGTATTTAATGATATTTTAATGCGTCAGTCCCAGTGTTGGGAAATGTGAAAATGTAATCAAATAACTGATTACTCCTTTTAAAAGTAATCACGTTACTGTTCTAATTACTTTATTTCAAAAGTAATTAGTAATTAGTTAGTAACTAATTATGTTACTTTTTTTTTTCTACATGAAATTTATTAAATCCCAGCATACACACTCCCGATGAATATTTGTTATTAAAAGCATCAACATTCACTGAACACTGTTATTTAATTGACATGGCAGAATGCATGCAAAGTGCATTTATAATTTCTAAAAGACATCTCAGTTCATCGCAATCTCACAAATCTCTGTTATAGCACATAATATATATATATTTTTTAAATATTTCATAATGTTTACAATTTGTGCAATTTCATCAAGAAGTTTATTCTCCCGCCTCCCACACACACACACATGAGTTCTCCCGCTTGCAGCAGTACTATGTTGCATCGGGTCTCGTGGGAGCACGTCTCTAATAAAACACTGCATTCTGTCAGCAATGTAACGCGACAGTAACGTATAGATACATCAGCTTGTAACTGCACTCTTATTACTATTTTGAAAATTATAAGGAGTTAAATTACTCCTTACTAAAAAAATCTAATTACAGTAATGCGTTACTAAGTAATGCATTGTTGCCCAACACTGGTCAGCCCTGCAGACCACATATATTTTCTTAATAAATAATTATATTAATACATTTTGCATAATAGCATATTTTTCTCTTGGGTTTTTGGGTGGCCATTCTGCATCTGCATCTGAGACATGTGTCCTGAAAACAAAGGCTGTAAAGGAGAACCAGTGTTGACCATGTGAAAATGAGGAGAAAGAGACAGAAAATAGCCTTTAAGTATATGTGGAAGACATATTATTCACCTCTGGGTTCTGGACAGGAATAATAAGATACTGTTTATCTTCACTGTCACCTCTGGAGAAGAAGCCATGTTCTCATCTAATGAGCTCCACCAAGCTGCATCAAAGTCTAAGAAAAGTGAGGAACTTTAGATAAAGTTATGCATTACTGCCCAACACCGGTCAGCCCTGCAGACCACATATATTTTCTAAAAAAAAAAGAAAGAAAACGAAACAAAAAAATACAACGGAATATATATAAGCCATCTGATACAAAACGTGAAGACACTGTGATGTTTGCTGCTCATATTTTTCTGCTCATGGCATAATTAGAGGAATCTTGCATGTACAGTATGAGTTGGCAAATAGAGTTCTGGAGGAAATTAACTTGTAATGCAAATAGTTTTATTAGTCTAATTTAGACTACCTGATTTTACTCATATTTGGTGCTTTGTGTGTTTCTGAAGTATTTTCTGTTTGCTCATTTCCCAGTTTGTGCACATAAACCGTAACTGTTTGTGGCCTTGAATGTTCAAACAAAATGGAGAATAAATGTGCTGAGTAAAAATAAGGGACAAGAAAAGAGGAGAGAGAGAGAGAGAGAGAGAGAGAGAGAGAGAAGGGTACAACAAACACAAGGCCAATACTCATTCAATATATGACACAGACAAACATGTTGAATTCTTAACCACTACAGTGCATTGTAACCTCAGTAGCAGCACTGAAATTGCCATTGATTTGTTTTCCTTTTTTTCTTTTCCCCCTTTAAACCACAGCCTATACATGGCCTGATTGCCTAATATTTCATTGACCTGGTCGTACAACACCACATTCAGTCAGTAAAGGGGGAAAAACAATCAATCAAAACAATTGTAGCTGATTAGAGTTTATCCACAATCACGTTTTAATACAACTTACTTTATTTGTTGTCAATACATGTAATATTTTTAAAGGGTATTTGTTTGATACATTTCCCAGAAGATCAGACACCTTTCGCTTTAAGCCATTAGTTAATGTGCATAATTTGTGCAATAATGATTGCACATGTGCTAATTGCATCGCTGTGGTCACATTTGCATGTGAGTCCACAACTGATGTGGGTGAAACCAATTAATCTGTTTTATTGAATGCAAATGCTACAATGCATCACTCTACTTGAATGTAACTTTATTTGTTTATGTATGCATATATGTATGCATGTAATAGCAGCATCGTATTTACATTTGCATTTACAAAGTGCAGTCGGATATTACCAGCTTTTCTTCTCCTCCTCTCACAAATCAATGTTCACCACTTCTGTAGAATCATTCTTAGATGGCATTGTGCCTCTAGTCCCACTGGCCTTTTTTTTTTTTTTTTTTTTTAAACAAGTCTTTTTTTCTTTCGTTTAGCCAATTGACCAGATGCTTCCTTTGGAGTATATTTTGTTGTTGTTGTACTAAAAACAGGAGATTACCTATTGTGTTTTATTAGTGTCACTTGTTTGCTTTGTCTCTGTTGATCTAATCACTTATCTTCTTTTAGAAACTGTCTTGTCATTTGTCCTGCATTTTGTAAAAGTGCTGCCTCACTCTCAAAACAATCTTTATCTGTAAACAGAAGTAAAAAATAGCCATTTTTGATCGTAGTAGTAGATAAATCTGACTTCACACACAGCATGTCTCTCTCTGTTGCCTTCTGCTTCATCCATCGTGAGAACATTAATATGGCTATTGAAAAGCCCTAATCTGGTAAAATTAGTGCTGTATATTGAGGTGGGGTATTTTAACGAAATTTTAAAATTACCAATATTATCTATGATTTTATTTTAGTTATTTATTTTAATGATATATTAAGTTAAAATCAGCAAATTTACAAAATACACTATCATTCAAAGTTTTGGGGTTGGGTTTGATAAGCCTCTTATGCAAGGGTGCATTTATTTAATCACAAATACAGTAAACACAATATTATTGTGAACTATTATTACAATATGAAATTAGTGCTTCTATTTTAATATATTTTAATATAACTTCAGTCTTCAGTGTCACTTGATCCTTGAGAAATCACTTGAATATGTTAATTTGGTGCTCAAGAACATTTATCAGTATTACCAATGTTGAAAACAGCTTTTTGGTAGAAACCATGATCCGTTTTTTGTAAGGATGTCTTGATGAACAAAGTTCAAAAGAACATCATTTGCATGAAATTACAATCTTTTGTAACATTATAAATGTATTTTTTATGATAATGAATACAATTTTGATTTTAAATTAAGTAACATATAAGATTAAATAATGAATTTAAAAATAGGAGAAAAAATTACTACCAAAGTGCCTAAAAGTGAAATATTATACCTTCCATAATGCCTTGAAATAACCACAGGTTAATGCAGTGCCATGATATGTGAATCAGCTCTCTGCAATCCATATCTAGCTTGTATATCTATTGTTGTACAGTACATTAAGCACTTCAAAAGTGGCCATTCAGAAGACCAGAAAATCAGACCAATGGGTGGCCATTCCGACATTTGCATCTGAGACATGTGTCCTGAAAACTAAAGGCTGTAAAGGAGAACCAATGTTGACTATGTGAAAATGAGGAGAAAGAGCCAGAAAATAGCCTTTAAGTGTGTGTGGAAGACATATTATTCACCTCTGGGTTCTGGACAGGAATAATAAGATACTGTTTATCGTCACTGTCACCTCTGGAGAAGAAGCCATGTTCTCATCTAATGAGCTCCACCAAGCTGCATCAAAGTCTAAGAAAAGTGAGGAACTTTAGATAAGGACATTGGAGAAGAGCAAAAAAAAAAAAAAGATTGTGAGACAAATGTGAGGGGAAAAACAGTGTAAACCTTAAATTAGAGGTGCTGCAGGATTGGAGAGATTACAGGAGAAGGTGGAAGTAACCTTTTAATTTAATGGGTACAGCTTTCATTATGGAAGGGGGGACTGCATCTGCTGTACATAGCTGTTTTGATAATAATGGGATCATTCTGTTTTTTTTTTTTTCTTTTCTTTTTTTCTTTTGGTGTTCATTTGCAGTGCAAACAGGGAAATTCATTGGGGGAATGTTAATAATACTAATGAATACTTTAACATTCTCCAGGTATCGTAAAACTTCTAACATTGAATGACTCTCTATGGCCGACCACCATCGAACATCTGTTTCTACAGCCAAAAACGTGGAAGCTATAACAGCATTCTTATTAAATTATGTATTTCCAGCGAATAGTGACCTTGTGTTAGAGGTGTATGTATGTGTGTGTGTGTGTGTGTGAGTTTGTTATGCACCTGTATATAGCAAATAAAACATGTGCTCTCAGAGGAACAAGCAGGGAAATCAGAACTGCACATATTTTATTCCTATGGTACTGTTCTAAATGTGGAATATTCTTCAATTTGTACATTTCTATTTTAACTCATTAGTCTACTACAGAAATGAATGGTAAAAACAAAAACACTTAGAAACTAGCTTAGTATAAAGTTGTGATGTAATCAGGCATTGTGTTGCAGATGGGGATACATTTGATTTCAAGGGATATTACTGGCATTTTTCATTTGGAACATTTTATATACATTACATAATTGAGCTGCCTCGTCCAAGCAAAAAATAAAAATAAATAAATAAATAAATAAATAAATAAATAAATAAATAAATAAATAAATAAATAAATAAATAAATAAATATCAAGCTTCTGTTCTTCTGTTGGATTCTTTTAGGCTTACTAAATGTATTAAATTGTTTGTGATGGGTCATGCAACAGTATAAGATGATTCATTTGAGGAGGATCTTATTTTGCTGTGTCTCTTTCACAGAGGCGATCATTATCTATCAATCAAATGTTTCTGTACAGTCTAAATTGAAACACAGGGACACATAAAATTAGGTCTTTGCTGTATCTCTGGATTTTTTCTTTGCTGTTCTGTGACAGTTCGCCTTTCTTACTGAAAGCAATTCGTGTCCCTAAGGGTACCTTTTTTTTTTCTGTGCTATCTGTCTGAACATGAGTCTCCTCACCTGCTAGAATCCAAATATGTGGGAGGTAAAATTTTAATAGCACCATACAGGAAAGGTCAAGTTAATCAAGTAAGAAAAAATCACAAAATAAATGCTAGGAAATCATATACCCACACTATTTGTTTACTGAAAAGTGTAGTCTAATGACATATAACTTGAACTTGGGTCTCTTCAATCAGTGATTGTTGCCTTTTGATAATTAGTTATCATAGGGATCATAGCATAACACCTGATATTGGGGTTTATTATTGTTTGTAATCAATTTTGGCATATCTTTTCCATCTAATTTTTAAGATAACCTAACGTTCACCCAAACATAATCTTTAATCTAATAACGCTATTAAATGTAATCTTTAGCAAATCTCAAAATTAATAATAATGGTCTGTTGTATATTAAAAATGTTTTGTTGCCCAATTCTCTTGTAGAATTTAAAATAATTCATTTTAGTTTTTTAGTAATATATATATATATATTTATTTACTGTAATAACTTCATTAATTATCTAGTGCATAGAGCGTTTTCTTCTTCCACAGGGTTGTGATAAGCAGTCATAGGTCCCAGGCTGTTTACTTTTTTTTTTTTGTCACTCCCTGGTTTTCCATCCCTTCTGAATTGAAATCACCTTCTGCAAGCTTGTACATCCCTCTGAATCCTGTCTAAGCAACATGATGGTAGGATTTACATAAGGACAGCCAACCTACAGCACAGGTCAATAAAAGACAAGCACATGTGTCCTCTCTGAGTGACATTCTTATGCAGGAACAGGCCCCAAGGTGAGGCATGTCTCTAGTTGAACATGGGCTGAGTGGCATGATTATTAGGGCTGCTTTATCTCCTGCATGTTTATTGAGATGGAGCAAGGTGAGATACTTACTAACAGGTCTTTCATGAAGCATGAGACTAACAGCTTCAAGTACATTTAATGTATACTTACAGAACGTTAAGTCCGTCTGGCTTAACTACGTATCTTTTAAACTTGATCACAAAGAAAATACTTGTTATTCTCTGTTTATTTAGAATTATCTTTTAAAGAAAGTCATTTCACTCGGCCCCTTAATTGCAACGAATGGAAAAATCCTTTCTGGGTGCCAACGGGGTGGGGGAGGAGATGTTACAAAACATAATCGACTTAAATTGGGAAATACCGAAATCTCATAAAATGCATGCCACACTCAAATTTACTGTCATATTTCAAATGCGCACAAAAAATCTTATATGTTCTTGTGTTTTATGCTGGAAAATAGTGATTTCCAGTTCGTGAACGAATCGTTCAATTTAATCGGTTCTTAGTGAACCGGTTGAACCAGTTCACCAAATCGAATTGAATTGTTTGAAACAGTTCCCATCTCCAGTAAGCATTAATCCACAAATGATTTAAGCTGTTTACTTTATTTTAAGGTGGCTGACACTCCCTCTGAGTCAAAATAAACCAATATCCCGGAGTAATTCATTTACTCAAACAGTACACTGACTGAACTGCTGTGAAGAGAGAACTGAAGATGAACGAACATGCCCATTGCTGCAGCACTTTTCATTCTCGAGTCAAGAACCGGTTGCATCAGTTGTCGGATCACCAGTACACTGAACTGAGAACCGTTTCTGTCAGACGTGTCTGATTTGAGAATTAATGAGCTGATTTAATTTTACAAGAGGACAAAATTAAATGTGTAAACTATCAAGACAAAACTTGTGCAAATGGTAATCTTCTAGGTCTATGGTGGTTAAAATAGCAAGTAATCCACAAATCACATGCGTGCTGGAAGCCTAGTCAGTACGAATCATGGATAGACTAAGATAGATTAAAAACATTAACTACTGTTCACTAATGAAAGCTCATTGTAAGCCTTACACTGTTACAATAATAATGTATTACTTTATTTATTTTTTTTTATTTAAGAATGAAATGTGTTCAATTCTCTAAAATCCTTAACTAGCCTACCTCTGAGAAAATGTTATTGCTTTAAAAGTAATGCGTAATTTTTTTTATTATATTTTAAACATATGAGATTCATCTAGTCAAGTGCAATTTGACTTTCAAATGCTCTATAGTGGTGAGTATTTTTGTAAATCTACTGCAAGTATATTTGATTGTTTTTTTTTTTTCAGTATTCCTCTGTATTAGTGCTGGGTAAATGTATTGATTTGTCAATTTTAATCAATTCTCATTTTTATGAACCAACATCGATTCTTAAATACCAGGAATTGATTAGTCATCCTGTTTTCAGTTGTTGAATGAATGGAACATGTAGTGCACATCCCATCCAATAACTCACAATAATCTTTGTGCTTTGTTATTATTGATATGAAACAAAGTCTCAGATTTCAAATTACGTCAGTTTTCTTACGAAATTCAAAAACCTAAATCCCATTTTGGCGCTGTGGTGCGAGATCGCTCAGGCTCAGCTCAAGAGAAGCACATGATCTTCTCTTCCTCAATAATACCAGTTACAGCGCGAAATAAACATGAATGAGCATTTGGGCTGTCAACGAATATTCTAAATTGTAACATATATTCAAAAAGGTGAAAATTAGAAATGAATGTGAAAATTAGAACACTAGAAAATAATTGTGTAAAAGTAAAACCCAGTAAACCTTGAGATTATTAGTAGAACAAAATATATGGCTATTGTTTGCTACCACGACAAAGCACGTCTGTACATTATTATTGGTTTTAGTCTATTACTGAACTGATCCCAAATCGTCCTTTTCTGCATCGCGATGCATCGTACAAACAATTAATTTCGACACCCCTATTGCATATGGACATATATTTTGAGATAATCATTTCACATCATCATATAGCATGTTTTATTAAGTTAGTTGCAAAAAATAATAATAAAGTTTCAGAAAGCACAGATCCAACAAATCATTCTGTAATCATCCATCTGCCTGCCGTAAGGTTGCTGACCACTGCACAATTGGATATCTTTGATCTAAACTTGTAGGACTATCATCCACAATCCTAGAACTGAGGTCTAACAGTAATCTGTAATCGGTCATCTGTCTTTCTTGGTCTTGTCTCGTTCTCATTATATACAAGTTCACATTTTTCATGATATCTACATTATTTAATGATTGAAATTGCATTTGTTTGAATATTCCCAGAGCAGTGCCCGGTGTTCTGTCCAATCTCATTTTGTCTGTGCATTCTGCAGGATGATGACGAAGCCTTCATCCAAAAATCCACAGAGGAGACCACAGTGGGAATCTACATTCTCAAATTCCGTGACAGATCAGATGACATCGGGATAGTTCTGGAAGGCCAGAACATCTTGCAAGGCTTGGAAAACTTTGCGTTAGCTACGGCAATGCTTTTTGGTCTTATGTATGCCTTAAATCTCAACTACCCACCTGAAATGGAAAGTACATTTGAGATACTGCAGAAGATAGTCATGGAGCTGGATGGCTCCACTCTGTCAAAGAAAGCACAAGTTATCAGAAACAGACTCTGTGAGTGAGGTGTTTCCATGGTCTATTGGTTAAAAGGACACTCTGATAAGAGCCAAGTTATGCTTTTGACTAATTGATACTGTTCATTTACTTCTGTAGCACATACATACAAAAATAGTTGTACTGTTAAGAAAAATGCATCAATTTGACTTTTCTTATGATTTTAAAATTTAAAACAAATGTCAAGGTATGTTTTTTAATAACTTGACACTGTTTGTTTACTTCTGTAGCACATACATAAAAATGAGTTGTACTCTTAAAAGAAATGCATGAATTGGACTTCTTATGATTTTAAAATCGAAAACAAAAATGTCAAGGTACGCTTTTGACAACTTGATATTGTTCACCTTTTCCTCTACACCTGTTTGACGGTGTATTTGTCTTAATGTTTGTTTTGTTGCAGTTACTGTATGAATGGTTATTACTGTTCACCTTTTCCACATGTTTGACTGTGCCTTGTCTTTTACTTGAAGTGATGAGTAAATGAAATGGGTAAAGTGATATGAGTACTGATGTGCTGTCATTGTTCATTGACATTTGTTCATGGAATCTAAGCTGTTTTTTACTTCAAATATCCACACAGAAATCTTACTTCTAATATCACAAAATGTATGTTAACTTTAAAAAAGAATACAGCGATTTGATTCAAGAAATGTGTTTGCTTGTCTTACTGCTTTTAAACTGCAGTAATGTTGTTAATGTAGTCAAAACTAGTGGATGTAAAAACACTTTTTTTTTTTTTTTAATTAAAGTCAGCTTATAGTATTCTAAAACTTAATCAGGTTAGTTTTATTTATTGAAAACTCGGCATATATGAATGCAAAATATAAAAATGTCATGTTAGTTTAATGAGCACAAATTATGTATCTTGAACATATACTGTATAAATCTATTTTATTTAACAAACAAATGTTGTATTTTTAACATATAAAAATCATGTTCGTTTAACAAGCACAAAATTATGTATCTTTAACATATAAAAATCATGTTCGTTTAACAAGAACAAATTATGCAGCTTTAACATGTGTAAATCATGTTGCGTATACCTCAGTTTATTATATGCAACCGATGTAAATATATATTTTTTTATGTTTATCCAACAGGTTTTTTTTTTTTTTTTTAGTGTAGGATGTGATGTAAGTTGTGTTTTTGTTGTGTCTCGCGGGTTTCACAATAATGGACATGGAATGTTGACGTATACATAAAGCGATTGAAAGATTTGAAAGGAGGAATAAGAATCTACAACAACAACAACTGGCAGTGCTACATTTGCTACAAGTGCCTGAACTTCAGCAACCGTATATTTACTGCTGTTCATCATATTTGCAAAATAAGTTGACACAATGTTTACAGTATGTTACACTGGATGTTTAAATTATGGCAGATGAGGGCATTTTAGAATGTGGCCAATCAATTTATACTTAATTCATGGGTAGTACCAGTTGTGCTGGTTAGACCCAAGGTATAGGAGCTAATTTGGTTCTCAAAAAAAGGCAGTCCGGTACTAAACGCAATTTTTAACTAGCGCATTCCTATTCACAATCATTCTGGTAGCAGATGAAGGCAGCATTAGTGAACAGGCATTGACAATGGTAGCTTTAGCAACATTACCCTTACAGAGAGCCAAGAATCTCTTTTGGAAAACAAAATATAAGGCATCATGCTTACTTTGTCTGGAGTCTGGATGTTTGTGCGTGAAGTGTTGGTATCGCCCCCTTTTCAGACCCCTTTTTTGTTTGTATGGCAGTTGAATATGGTGTAAATTCTTAGCACAAAGTATAATAAGTTTGCGTTTTTTTTTTTTTTTTTTTTCTCGGGACATTTCAAAAATGAAATGTAACCACTGTGTCTGTGGTCTATAGAGACTCCTATGTTCATTGGTGCATCCCAACTCATGACACTTTTAATGGCTTTTTGGCACTGATATTGTATCTCCAGAAAGTACAGCAAGATAACAGCAGACCACAGCTTCTCAGTCAGGGCTGTGTATATGCTAATATGGTAGAGAGCGTCACAAATGGGCAGGACTTTCACCAACTACCTGTATGTTGTCATAGTCTGGAACTGCTCGTGTGAAGAGACTGTTTATGACTTTTTAGAATCATAAATCAATGAGTGAGTGGATTTTTAACATTATAGGCTGGTTGTTTTCACACACTGCAGCCACACAACTGTGTTCCAACACCTTATAAAAGTGATTTTTGCATTCTATGGCACCTTTAAGTTTTTACAATGAAAGGCAATGCAACTGCATGAAATATATTTATTGTGTAATTTATGATAATGTATGATTTTAATATAATAAAATTATAATTTATGAATTAATATTTATGTAATTTATGATCTATTAATTTAACTAATTATTGTAAATTAATTAATTCTAATTGAAAATAATAAATTCATAATGTTGGTTTAAGAAATTCCTGTAGATGAAAATGACATTAGCAACTCCAAGGTCATGTATTACATTTCCAGGGAAGGCAGAACCGATAAAATGTATAATAAATGCAGTGCATAGATACATACTTTAAATGAAAATAGTTGCCACAATGTACTATTTAAGGAAATCTACCTACAAATGTCTTAATTACAGCGGTTTTGCATATTACGCTGGGAGAAATCATTTTAAGATTGAAAAAAAATTGCACCTTTCAGCTTTACAGTTCTTGACATGAGTGACAGCGCAATATTGAGCCAGATTGAGTCTTTCTGTGAATGCTGAGAATTAGTTTAATGCAGAGTGACAGTCTGAGCTCTAACTGATCCCAATGAAAATCCACCGAGTATGACAAGGCACAATTCGATCTATTGTGGACATTTAATCAGTTGAAAGTTAATTTAAACTTTTAAAGGTGCTGTAAGAAATGTTAACATTTCACCAACTTCCTTCTCACCAAACCCATATCTGCAAACCTCTACAGTATGTGCAAAATGATTTACATGCAGAAAGCATTTGTGGCTGCCTAAATATTTTCTTTTTCGTTCTGTTTACAGCCACAAAAAACAGGTGTGATTTCTTATGACATCTATTTCTGTGATTGCTCTCAGGTGTGTTTGGTATAAAAAAAAAAAAATAATAATAAATACAGCACCTTTAAAAAGATTATGAACTATAGCATTTCTCTTCCAACTCTGATGATTTTACTGCTTCAAATAATCTGATACATCCATATGCCTTAACAGAATAGTTTGAAAGTAATTTTCTCAAACTTTATTGCTGAAAAGGCTTTTTAATATGGAACTCAGCAAAATGAAGAGCCGAGTTTTTGGCCACAGTGATTAAAACAAAGAAATATGGACATAGTCTTGATTCTGTGATCGGAATTAGGATTATATAGTTAATTGCATTAACATTTCCCATCAGAAAAGGCCTCTAGCAAGAATGAGACTTTATTCCCGGTCCACCTTTTTAAATAATTCTCTTTTCATAAGATCGGCAAAGTAGGCTTCATTTGAAAGACCACATGTAATTAAAAATGCTCTGTCTTTCAGAATTGTCCATTTATTTGCCTTTGAAGTTCTCAGTGGTTTAGCATTTGCATATTTTGTTGATGGTCTAGTCTTTTTCACACCCCAGGGAGAGCTCTATAGATCATCAAATGCCAACATTTTAAATAGTCCCAGCGGGGAACATTTAAATTCAAATGTGTTTAAAATATATAAAGAAACAGACCGAGAAACTTGCTCTGCTTTCAGAATCTATTCCCTTCATTGAAGTGGTTTGTCTGTTTATGGTGATTTATTTATTTGTCACTATAGACAAACATGAATCACCATGCAATATAATTTCTATTCCATGATTCATTGTTTGTGTACACTGTTGTAACTGGAACTATGCATTTTTATCACGGTAATTATCATTATAATTAATTATTTTTGTTATTGGAATATGAATTATGACACCACAGTTTTTTTCTTTTCTTTTTTATTGGCCACTATTTCATAATAAAACAACATAAAACCAGAAACTTGTTCCCATAGAGCTAAGCCAAAATTGCTATGTGCCTCTGGAGCTGCAGAAAATTATGTTATGACAAAACTAATTGACTGATGATGCAATACCAACTGACAATCTCAATGATCTTAGGCATTTTTGGGTTATTTCTACAGTTCCCATTAAAGAATACTGCATGTTTTACATAAAATGTTAATCAGCTATCGTGTCACATTATTTTTCATGCATAAATATACCCCATTAACACAACTTCATAAAGATTAGTACCTGAAATAAAGGTTACACACACACACACACACACACACATCTCATTTTATTGGTTAATGTCTCTGAAACTTCAACCAACCCTGTTACATTGGTGCCACTTTCCCTTTAAAATACCCTAAATCACATGACTTTCTAGAAGCGATGTCATTTTCAAACCAAAGTGTCCAAGTACAAAGTAAGTGTTACAGCAGTAATAAATGTTTCTCTCTTTTTCTGAGTTTTGGAAGACTCATAGCTTAAAACACACAAATTCCCTAGAATGTGAATTATTTGGTCAAGATTATTAGGTTATATTATATTGAACTCAACCAGTGTGTTTCTGTGATGGCCAACTATTTTCTCACTTTTCACATATGTACACTGTATATATTGAATTTCAGACCTGTTCCACCCACCAAACTGTAGGAGTGACCCCTTTACATACTGTTCAGTTGAAGTTTTTATGAAAAAAAAAAAACCCTTTCATGCATGAATTATGGAAAACATTATATAGATTTTTTTAATTAATCTTTTTATTACATCTTTCTCTGTATATAATGGCGACTACTAGCAAACGTTTAAACAATGTTTGCATCTGTGTCGGCGTTATTTGACACCCGATGACACACGCGATCTTTGCGTCACAGCTCTCACCTCAGTACACTTCTACACAATTAGTCAAGTGCAATGTGCAAAGACTGCAAGTGTGGGTATTTGGACAAGGCAATAGTAACCAGTGTTACAATATTGCTGTCAATCTACTGACACTGCCCTCAAGTGGTTTGGAGAAAATTACCATGATAAATGAAACATAAATGAAGTTAAATTAACTGTCCACAAATATGGCCCCCATCCGTAAAAGGGTTAAAAAATATATTTAACATCAGTTTTTATCCATTAACGCAGGGATAACTGTTCGTTTCTTGTGCACACCCACACCCACACTGTTTTGTCAACACTGACCTTCATCTCCCCTGGGCAATGTATACAGGCATTTATCTTTTATTCATTCTGCCATTTCTGAGGTTGGCACCTTTTCTGTCACTGTGGCTTTTCAAAGTAGAAGCCATTTTTTTAAGTGTAGAGCTCCATGTTTTTGCATCATACACAATATTTACACGTCAAAAAAAAAATTATATTTATAAAATAAAATAAAATGTATTAAACATATTTTTGCATACAATAATACATTGATGCAGTCACATTGGATGTGCTGTCTGTCAGTAAAAGCACTCAGACATAGAAACCAGGTGCTTCTTTTCAGCTTTTGTTTTCCTCTGTCTTTTATGCTGCCTTTCTATACTTTCTCTCTTTTTTTGTGACACAAAGACATAATTGTAACTATGAAATAACATCAGCCAGTATTTTTTCCACTGCAAGAAATTGTAAAATACGGCAACTGACAAAATCATAGCTTTTGAAGTAGGCTTGACAAGCTGTTCCAATCGTTATTTTTGTCAGCCGTAAGGATTGCTTCAAGTACCGAACACTTTCATGTGTTCTCTATGACATGATTACTCAAATAATCCTTCCCTGTTTCCTTGACACTGTGCAATGCTTTTGCTCACCAGCGTCACTGTGTTAACTCTGATGTGTGTTTTTGTCATTCTGTGATATGCATTATGATTCATCTTTGTTTACATTAGTGGAAGGAAGCCTGTCAAAAGAAAAACTCATGTCTCTATGCTTTATCTTCAGCAATATACTCCAATAATGATGAGAGGCTTGTCATCCACATCTTTTTAAGATATAGTTGAATTGTTCACAATTTCACAGCTTTCTGCACAATTTGACTATTAGCATAATAATATTTAAAAGTATATTTCATAGTTTGTGATTATTTATTTCATTGACAATTTGTTTTCTGGCATTTTGATCCAAAACGTGATCCAGATGTCTCACATTAGACATTTTTAGCCTGTACCATGATCACATTTAAACATTTTGAAAATGATTGAAAAACACAGCTTTCTTTATGGGAACAATGCAAAATGGGCACATTAAGGAAGCATTGCATCATTTGAGATTGCAAGTCATCAATCTACAGTACCCTACAATTTATTTCATTCGTTTGAATCGCAGTTTGAAATACTGTAGTCCTCACTTAAACTGTTCTCTTCCTGCATGACAGGTTAATGTTTCCATCTGTCCATCTTTGAAATCATGTTTTAATAAGCCTGATGCACACTTTTCATACCTTTTGCACATTCTTTGAATCTCTGGAGAAAACTTGGCTACAGTCTTTTCAAATCGACTCATTATATAATGGAGATTCAGATGGACCATTTCAGACTTCAGATTTCTAAATACAGAAGCTTGGCCTTTAGATGTGAAGCTACAGCAGGCTAAAAGGTGACTGAGCACAAGGGAATAGCCATTAGTTTCATAAAGCAATTAAAGCGGATTGCTATTCCATCTCAGTGAGGCTTATTTCGGGATGATTTTCAAGGATTAAAGCTGAAGACAATTTTCCAGCTCCTCTTGGATTATTGATTGATTTCTGGAAGAGAGGCATGCCATCACAATCAGCTTTTGCTGTTTTGGTTGAATGGAGAGCAATATCCGTATTTTGTGGGAGTGAACATTTTTTAATTTATACTGCATCTCTTCAGGTATGTCATTAAATCTTTAGAGGTTATAATATATCAGTAATGAAGATTTATTGCCTTGAATTACTTATCATAGAAACAGAATAAACCCCCTTGATTACGCATTAATTCTATTTGCAGAAAATCCAAATGCAGTATATTGCAATCAATTATAATAATTAAATCATTAATTTGTCTAAGCAAATATGACTTGTACTATTACTCCTGTACTTTTTTTTTACTTATTTTGTACTTAAAATTTTTTTTTTGGAAGAACTGACATACAAAGGAAAGAGCGTTTCTGGGGTGTTCCAAAGGTTTGCTACCACTACCGAAAATGTCTTTTTGCATTTATTCTAATCCTCAACTAATTTAATTAATGTTATAGTTTTAATTACACATGGTATTATCAGCATAACAATATGAGTGAAATGTTGGACTATGTGTATAACTTCACAAGATTGTCAAAAAAAAAAAAAACCTGTTGATCATATTTTCTATCACAATTTTGCATATTTGTTTTCTTACCAAGAAATAGACTTAAGTCATAAAATTAATATTTTTTTTCAGATTTCAAAGTACTAGAAGGCTACTTATTTACAGGTTTAAATTAGATTAGATTGAAAATCCCAAATTTTCTGTGGTCTCAAATATTTGGTAACCTTGTTGTAAGCTAGTTGCTTACTTAATTGTTTTCCGATGTTTGTGGCAACACACTTCCTGAATATTAAAATTTTTAACTCATATTTCTTAAGCAAGTGTCTTATCTCTTTGAGCATTCTGTTTTTGCCCCAGTGTGCCAAGAACAAACAGCAGAAGTGGGAATAAAAACGCAACAACAGTGAGCAAATTGCACTTTATCCTTGTATGTGTTTAATCCAGTGTCTAAGTTTCAATTTTGCTGCTATAATAATGTTTACAGTCAACATCTGTGAGTAAACAAATTATTAAAAATAAATAAATAAATAAATAAATAAATAAATAAATAAATAAATACATACATAAATAAATATGCATATACTCCGAGTTTTAGGGCTACAAAGTGACCTACGAACTAAAGTGATTATATCTGTTGGAAACACAAAGTTTTCATGGGTCATGGGTTGTTTCTGTGAGAAATTAAATATTTTTATACTTCATGAGTGAAATTAGAGCTTGAGATTTACATTTACTGGGAGGATTCAGCCAGTGAAGTGTAACATGTAATGGAGATGCCGTAGTAAATATGTAATGAGTATTTGAAATGAATTTAGTGGTCTCTGAAGCAGACGGCCACTCAAGACCTTGCAGACCTTTATAAGGTGAACCAAATCTAATTAAGCTTTAATTGAAATCTGAAGTGATATCTTCCAAATGATCACTGAGCAGTGACAAGTCTAAAAAAATGCTGCTTATCACATGCTCATTAAAGGGGTTGTAGACAAAGACGAGGTGCATAAATTAACATTATGGACCAAGATCAAGATCTATAGGAATTGTATTATTATTATTATTAGTTTTTTTTTTTTTTTTATAGCATCATGCAAGATACTTAAATGCAGAAGTGAATCTTATTCAAGCAATGTAATGAAGAAATGCATAACATTTTACTGTTTTTGTTACTGATTTAATAGAGCTTTTGTAGACACACCTGTGACCCTAATCGCATCTTATTCTGTGCATGAACCTCACTTCAGTACAGGAAAAGAATTTCTGATTGAAAAATAACATGACCAACTAGAGCTTTTGTTGATTCTCAAGTTTATTATAGTATAATATTAGTAGTTTAAGTAGTAATTTGAATTCCTCCAACCATACACTGAGATTTTTTTCCAAGGTTTGATGCCATTAACTTTGCAAACTTTGGCAAATCCAGTGTTTAGTTCTTCCTTAAAAGTACACATTATATTAGTTTGCATGACTTTCTTACAGGCTGATAAAAAAAAAAAAAAGTCCTTTATGCCCTTCTCCTTGAAATTGCACAAAGCCAGCCAATCAGATTAGATTGAGAAATCTCCTGCCACTTTCATGTGCAATGTGGATGTGGGGTAGTTAATGCCATATTCAATGGTATCGATACTTCACAATTTCGTGTTTCTTCATTTGCTTTGCACTAATGCTGCCTTTAATGTCAACTCTTCCTCTTGTATTTTCTTTCATGAGCCTTTATGTGCTCTGACATTTCATATCTGCACAATTTGCACTTACATTCAGCAAGACGCATTGTAATTTTTCAAGTCTTGAGCAGGTGAAAAAAAAAAAAAATCCATAATTAAGCACTCTTCCAGGATTTTCTGGAATTTCTCTGTTGCTCATCTGTTGTCATGTAGAAACTTTTCTCTCTCTCTCTGTCTCTCTCTCTGTCTCTCTCTCTCTCTCTCTCTTTCTGAATCTCAAATCCTCTTCCTCATATCTGCTTTCCTCTAAAAGAAGAGTGTGGTTCCTGTCGCCAAATCATGGCAAATATGAAAGATGAATACAACTTCTTCATATATATATATATATATATATATATATATATATATATATATACAGAGATGTATAAAGTACTAGAGACCCATACTTGAGTAAAAGTACAAGTGCTCTGTTGTAAGACAGTTAAAAACAAAGCAGTTTGTGATATCCGGTTCGCGAACGAATCATTCGATGTAACCGGATCTTTTTGAAACAGTTCACCAAATCGAACTGAATAGTTTTTAAACGGTTCGCGTCTCCAATAAGCATTAATCCACAGATGAATTAAGCTGTTAACTTGTTTAATGTGACTTACACTCCCTCGGAGTTAAAACAAACCAATATCCCGGAGTAATTCATTGAATCAAACAGTACACTGACTGAACTGCTGTGAAGAGAGAACTGAAGATGAACACCGAGCCGAGCCAGATAATGACTGGTTCACGAGTCAAGAACCGTTTCTGTCAGATGCGTCCGATTCGTGAACCGAGGAGGTGATGATACTGCGCATGTGTGATTTAGCGTGAAGCAAACCAACACACAGAGCATCTGAACCGAAATTATTCTTTTGGTGATTGATTCTGAACTAATTCTGTGTTAATGTTATGAGCCCAGGTGCAGTCAACGCCAATGACGCCATTACGTCGAGCGCAAAAGAATCGGTGAACTGTTTTCTTCAACTGGTTTATTGAATCGAACTGTCAGAAAGAACTAACGTTACTGGTCATCCGAGAACCGATGCAACCGGTTCTTGACTCGTGAACGAGTCATTATCTGGCTCGGCTCGGTGTTCATTTCTCTCTTCACAGCAGTTCAGTCAGCACACGCAGTCTTCTTAATCGTTTGTTTCGCTCAATGATGTGCCAGCTTCATCAAACCTGCCATGCCATCTACAGTTCTGGCAGTGGTTTGTAATGGAATGATTCGTAACATTTTTATAATTGTCACGAGTAACGATGCAGCACATAAAAAAAAAATATTGGAGTAAAAGTAATAAACTCAGCGAAAATATGTACCGAAGTAAAAGTGGAAGTAGGAGAAAAAAATAATACTCTAGTAAAGTACAGATACCGCCTTTTAGTACTTAAGTACAGTAGTGAAGTAGTTCTACTTCGTTACTATACATCTCTGTATATATATATATATATATATATATATATATATATATATATATATATATATATATATATATATATATATATATTAGGGCTGTCAAAATTGCTCAAAAATGACGTTCGAATATTCCCTCCAAAAATACACGAATATTCGAACTATTCGAACATCTTGTTGCGCATGTTGTCAATGACGCGCATTACGTCAATAACAGGACAAAATAATACAAAGAGACATAACTACTTGTATAGATAGTCTATTTAAGTTTAAACATATATGACAACGTATTAACTAAACAAAAACAAGGAAATCAACTAATGGCCAAGACTGCAGACCTCACACTCGCTCACCCTCACGTTTTCTGCACATAATGGTTTAAATGAACAAACAAATTTTTGTGCAAGCAATTTAAGGTCGCGGCTGTTGTCCCAAATATAGCAGGCTTCATTCAGTGATTGAAACAAATATTATTAATATTAATTGAAGTTTTACAGCATATAGAACTGACATTGAATGCTCCGAGTGAGCTGTGCTGTGGTAAACATGGAACTTTTCCTTGACATGAAACAATAAATAATCAAACCTCGGATCCATTGCTTGACAGAACCCCCGAAGCCTGCCCCATCCGCATAATACTGATAGTTCTCATGTCCTTACAAATGAACAAAATTATTTTATCTGTTATGGCATCTTGTCGTGTTGCGGACAAAGAGCTTGTGGCAGGCAAAGCAAAGTAACGTTTAGTGTCCAGACGTGACTGTTTAGCTGGAGTTCCACACATTATGCCATGCTCATTTGGGTGCACATTTTTGAGATGTGACCTCATGTTGCTAGTAGTCGAATGGTATGCTAACTGCATCTTAAATAGCTTGCATACAACTTTATCTCGCGGGTCAACAATTTTACCTCACTTTCTCTGCTGCGGTCGAGTTGGGCTCTGCACTTGCTGCCAACTTCCATGAAGACACGTCAACTTTCAGCAGTGATGCTGTGCCAGACAGTGCGACTCCTGTGAGGCTGTGACCTGTCCCTGAACCCTCAGCCCATTTGCAAAGCAGACAACCACGCCTCTACTACCGTGGGCCTTTTTTTCCACATTTTTGCATTTCCCACATGTTTTTTTTCTTCTTTTTTTTCTTGATTTTGTGTATTCCCCTCTTGTTGTTAATGTTTCTTATTG
This sequence comes from Carassius auratus, assembly GCF_003368295.1. Classification (NCBI taxonomy): domain Eukaryota; kingdom Metazoa; phylum Chordata; class Actinopteri; order Cypriniformes; family Cyprinidae; genus Carassius; species Carassius auratus. Next base: position 108,842 of record NW_020527973.1, read on the forward strand.
CATTTAAAACTTGACTTTAATTCATGTTTCTAATTGATATATATTTTGTATTTATTAATTAAAGGTGAATGTTGTTGATACGGTCTCGTTTTGTGCTTAAATGTATGGTATGCATTGATCAATTCTAGGATTTAGAAAGCAATTTAAAAGAGATGAGGGAGTGTTTGGGTGTTGTCTTACAATGTTTTGAGATGTTGTTTTAATGTGATATACTATAGCTGTTCACTTGATTGATTTTGATTGTTAACAGGTGTCATCTATTGAAACTGTTTGAATACTTAATGAACTATTACCTTTGCTTGTGTGTGTGTTTGCCTAACGAAGGTCTTTGACCGAAACGTTGCTATTTTTAACTTTTTTAATAAAGGGAGCATAACAGTGTGCAGATCTTTTTTTTTTTCTTATTGGATAGTGACAGAGGTTTATATAAAGATGTATTATACAGATTTCTAATTTATGAAAGAAATAAGGTTTGTGGTGATGCTTGAATCTTTTTGTATGTTCTTTACAAAAATATGATAAGCTATCGTTCTTAAAAAAGCACATACCTGATCTTTACAAAGGCTTACACTTGAATAACTCTTTTTGCAATATTAAGCCAATATGACACCAAAGCTTTGTTCCAAAATCTAGAATGCTGCCTTTTTGTCTTGTAGTCAGAGTAATAGATCCAATGGAGTTTGTCATTAGCATGTTGCTAAGCCAACACTATAGTACATTGCTAATGTGTACATTGCAACTCTTCTTTTTCTTTTTTTTTTTTCAAATCTTCACACAAACTCTTCATACAGTATGTGATTCTCTGAACTCCAAGGTCTTTATGATTGTTTTTATTCCCTATTCTATCATTAAAAATGCAGACTCTCACAGCATTGTTTGTTATTGTTCAAATAACACATTGTTTCTCAATGAATTATTCATTCTTGCTACTGTGTTAATTATCTCTCTCTCTCTCTCTCTCTCTCTCTCTCTGTGTGTGTGTGTGTCAATAACACACAATTGGTATGATTTATTATATACACTCAATTACATGAGTGAGACCATAAAATAGTAATACTTTATCAAATTGACATCTGACAGTATCAGAAACAAAGCTAATCATATAATCTCAATGCTTACAGGGTCACAAACATCCCTGTTTCTGAAGGTTTTTAGTACACCTTAAAACGTTAGTACTCTGAACTGATGTTTTAGCTGCTCTGGCTGTAAACAGTAAACAAAGTTTGATGATATGAGCTTGCTTTGCTCAAACTCTACTGCTCTGCCAGTATATAAGCATTGCATGTGTACATCTGATGGGGGTACAGACCATATAAGCATGAAATACATGCAGTTTTGTTTTGCAAAATCTCCCGAGAGCTTAAGGAGAGATGCAGAGTTGAGGTTTGGCATGAAAATCGAACAGAAAGACAAATATTGCAAGGTACCTTATGCTTTCTGTAGCTAACAATGCACAAAGGCATCCTTTTTATGTAGTCACATGTGTTTTCCTTGTTGTAGCAATTTGAATATTGTATATGAGAAGCATTTTAAGACAAGCTAAATGTGTTTATGTAAATCCTGCCCCTTGTCTATGGCTCTAGAGACGATTTTCTAATCCTCAAGGGTTAGAGTAGCTCTTGTTTTTACAGCTTGATTACAGTAAAGTGTGGCTCGTTTATTCAAAGATGTGCAGTGACAATTAATGTGCCATGTTTTTTTATCAGGCTCAGCTCCTGTTGTGCATGAGCCTTGCTAGCTTTGGGGAGTCCTTGAAAAACGGACTGTGTATTCTTTAGCATCAATTTAGTTATTTTCTGAATCTGAGCTTCAATTAAAGGAATATTTTCATAGGTTCCCTGGTGATTGGGTAAGTGGAAAAAACTTATGCTGCAGTTGTTAATATTGTTTGTTGAGAGTGCAAACATGATTTTGTGTTTACAGAATAATGACATTTAAAACTTTTTTTTTTTTTTTTTTTTTTAATGCCAAAAGGGAGCTAAATTTAAACTAGTATTTTTTTTTAAATAAATGTTTGCAATAAATTTAGAACTGGTCATACTAGGGCAAATTATATTGCTTTTTATATATAAAGTGAACGTAAACAAGAAATGTAATTAGTTTAGTCAGTTGATAATTAGTTTAAATGAGCCAATAAAATATAATTTTTAGAGTGCCTGCTACTGCTTATATAAGCTTACATGTGATGATGATGATATATATATAAATCTACCATTAAAAATATATATATAAATAAATAAATAAAAAAAAAAATTGTAAGTGGGCAAAATTACAAAATCAGTAGGTGATCTAATATATATTTTTGCCACTGTATGTGTGTGTGTGTGTATACAGTTATAACTACACAGTTAAACATACTCAATGGTTTAGTAATATTGTTTGTGTCAAAGTGTGATAAGAATCTAGGATATGCACTACAGGATATTTAAGACTTTCACAGCAGTTTATAAATCTCAATCAACAGAGTTATACCTCCCCAATTAATCCAATTAGACTAAGCTAGCATGCTATTATGTGCATGTCACTTGGGGTCCAGGCTGACAAATGCAATGATTACTCTCTGTGGAGGTCTGTAATACCTGGAGAGAACTATCCATTAGCATTCCCATCTCTATGGCAGCTGGTTCAGGAGGTACATGATTTTAAAAACTGTCATTTTTCCCCAAAGCTTGTGACACAGAGATCTGCGGTCGATTTCAGGTTTTAATATAATTAAATATGTGAATATCTTGAGTAAAGTTAGAGGATTTTAAATGGATACGAACAAAGGGAAGAGCTGAAAAAGAGAGATGCAAGGATTTAGGTTAAATATTACCTGAATGTATACAGTTTGTCACCAAGTTTCCACAAAATATAAATGACAGTAACTTTACTCTCAAAGTAATAAACATTTGCCCAGTTTGTATTATCAAGTCAAGTCAAGTCTGCTTTATTTTCAATTATTCCACATGTACAGCACATACATAGAGATCAGGAATGTAGTGGAGGCTGTTCGCAAGTAAACGCCGTTTACGCACCTCCCAAAATTCGGAAATAGCATTTACCCACCTCCAGAGTGCGTTTATCCACCTCAACTCAGTGTAAAAAACTGTACACTGTTAAAGAGTTGGATTCCCAATGCTAAACATGGACAAAGTTTAAAAAATTAAGTTGCACGTTTGAAGGAGTATTTTTGTTCCAAAAATACCTCTTCCGGTTTGTCACAAGTTTCTGAAAGTTTTTTTTTCAAGTATGGCTCTAGATGGAGCGGAATTTCCTTATATGGGTCCTAAGGGCACTTCTGCCGGAAGAGCGCACGTTTTTAGGCACGATATGTGAACAGCCCCTAAAGTAGTTATTCGAGACTCACTTCCTAACTGAATAGAAAAAATTATTCACGTTCATCCAGGACAGCTCGAAGGGGAAGGGATATGCTGCCTGCAAATTTTCTAGATCAGACTTCTCCATTGAAAACGGTGGCCGAACAGATTTAATTGCTATTGTACATAATATGTATGTATAAATTATGTACAAATAAATTAATTATACTCTTCTTTACGTTTGTTTGTGTGTGTGATTATATATGAGCCCCCCCCCCCCCATTTTGAATATCTCCCTGATTCTGAGGTCTCAAGGTTGGCAAGTATGATTGTCCCTTCGACCTGCGGACATGAAAAACAACCACAGATTTGGCAACATTGGTTGGCATATACTACACAGAGCCGTAATTCACTGACAATCTACACAAAATCGATCTTGAAAGCAATTTTGTGTTAGTTGTTGGTGGACTACGGCTCTGTGTAGTAACTGCCGCTCCACCGGAACCAGTGTTGCCAAGTCCGAGGTTGTTTTTCATGTCCGCCGGTCGAAGAAAACTCTTTGAGTTGTGGACAAAACGAGACATTTAAGGACCATTCCTGTGCTTTTGGGGAAACACTGATCCACATTTTCTTTGACATATTATAGACCAAACAACTAACCGATTAATTGAGAAAATATTCAACAAATTAATCAACTATGAAAATAATCCAAAATCCCTAATCATTACGTACAAGTGCATTGCATTGGAACCCCTGGATATAAGCCTCCCTCTCTATTCCGCTTTACAAAAAAAAAAAAAAAAATTCTCTCTGTTTTGTCATTTAGTAAACTTTATAGATTTCAACCTTATTCCTTCTTGAGTCTCTTTAACAAGAACTTAGATTAATGTATGAATTAAATAGTGATTGTGTGACCTATATGAGGGAACAACCAGTGATACCCTTGGTAGTAATATCAAATGATAGCCTATAGCGATGTCATCAGGATACACATACACCGGTAGGCAGTGGCCCACCTTACTGTGTCCAAGGTGTGGTCACATAGAATTTATAGTTTACCCACCTCTTTTTTTTACCACTGCACCTCTGATAGAGATAATTTAAATTGCGTAACTCTCAGACCCTTGGTGCATAGAGATAACACTAACAGTAGAGCATAAAATACAGATAGATACAGATTAAATATAAAATTAAATTAATAAAAATACAACTATTCAACATGTAACATATAATGGCATGTTAAAAAATTTAAATAAAATACAGATAAATAAAGCAGCACAAGGCACATGACAGATGCAAAACAGTGAAGTAAACAAACAGTACATATAAAATGATTGTAGTGCAAAATAGCTTTTTTAGACTGATTTAAAGTGACAAAAAGCTTAGAGAACAGTTCTTTATTTAAACTGGCTGCATATGTAGTTGAATGAGGTAGTGAGCAGACCAATGCTGCACAAAGTGACTGGTCTAGGTCAGAGTTTGTTGGGGGGGGAGGGTTGGTCCTGATGGCAGCAGACTGAAGAAGCTATGTGACGGGTGAGTGAGACCACCTGTGATGCAGAGGGCTTTACGGGTGAGGTGGGTTCCATAGATGTCCTGGAGGGAGGGAAGAGAGTAGTGCTGAAGTGTTGTCAGCCCAGGAGAGGTCCTCTGTGATGTGCACACCCAGGAACTTTGTGCTGCTCACTCTCTCCACAGTTGCACTGTTGATGGTCAGAGGAACATGTTGAGTCTGCACTCTCCTAGAAATTCCTTTTAGCCTAACGTTATATGGGTGTTAAATGGCCAATGTTTATCCCCATTGTCTGGAAGATGCTGAATAGATCAAATCTCTGGTCTTCCCAACTGACTTCAAACACATTCCAAGATAACTAGATAGGCCTTGATGCCAGGCACCAATGGCCTGGCTGACCAGCAAACTCACATTTTCACAACACAAATTCATTTTTTTTGTTAATTTAGCTTATAATTAATCAGTTACACATCCATCTGGTATATACATGTTGTCTATATATTTCCATATTACATTAGTCTATTTGTTATTTGTATTAGTTAAGCTCTAAATGTTAATATTCAGGTATATGAATGTATCTCTGGTTTAATATTTTCTGGATGCCTTATTCTTGGTATCAAAATGATATGCCCTTATTCCTCAAACCATGATGTAGTCTATGTGATCGTGAAATGCATTATACTATTTGTACCATATTTTGGGTAAAACTAGTCCAGAACAGTCATAAAGCATGCAAACGAGCTGTTACTGGAACAAAGAAACACTTTCCCGCTGAAACTATACGCCTTGTTACTGGTCAGTCTAACCAAAATGGGTGTAAAAGGGAAACCAGATAAAACCTACTCCACACCCAAAAAGTGGGTTTTCTCTTTCCAGGGGAACCGATCTTCTGGCAGTTTTCAGTAACTTTGTTGATTCACTTTGGAGCAGTCAACCCGTGGATGAAATGACAAAGCTTTTACTCCTTACAGGAATCTATGCATTATACATGCACCAGGACACTTTCCTCAACAACTACAGAAGCAATGCAAGTAACCGCTTGTTAACTATTTAGATGCACTTCTAGGCTTTGATCCCTTTTTGATGGTTCTTAACAGATTGTGATTAGCTGATGAGTAAATACTGCTGTTATACTCTGCTCTCTTGCGAGCGTGCGCTACCTCTCTCTATAGTGCTCTCTCTCTCACACACACACACACACACACACACATACACTCTCTCTATCCATGCTTTCCTTGCATTGTCATCTATGTTTAATGTGGGTATGTTTGTGTCTAGTCAGACGGTGCATGTTCCCATGTAGTGTCGTATAATAAACATACATATGTATTCACACTAGGTTGTCTGTGTTTGCTGATCATAGGACGAGGTCACTTCAACATTCTGGTTTTGTTACATGGTCTGGGAGCAATGTATTAGTAGTAAGATTATTTTTTGTGGATAGAGAAATAATTTGACTTATGATATGAAGACTTGATATGGTGCATGAAAAGCACTTCATTAGAATAGGAGTAAGAGCAACTGTACGGTACAGCTTCTTCAGGACTGGAATAATGGTGGTAGCTTAAAGCATGTGGGGACAACAGCCTGACTGAGTGAGATGCTGAAAATGCTCTCTCAGTACAAACCCAGGAATGTTGTCAGGACCTGGAGCTTTGAGTGCCTTGATAGGTCAGCGTCATCACCTGGTCGCTGGGAGGAGGTGGAGTCTTCTGTGCAGTGGTGCTGTTATTTTTTGTCAAAGAGATCGAAGAATGTGTTCAGCTTATTAGCAGGGACATGTTGCTGTCACAGGTCTGCGATGGGGGCTTGTAGTCCGTACTGATCTGTATCCCCTGCCACAGGTTTGGAGTGTCTTTGAAGTGGAATAGGTTGGCCCTATCTGTCCTCAGGTCCTCCACATCTCAAGCGCTGAAGTCAGCATTCTGAGGCTTCAGGAGTCTGTAGACCTCACCTGTCATTCACAGCTTCTGATTGGCCCAGACAGTGATGGTCTTTGTGACTGTTATATCATCAATACACTTGGTGATGTAGGCAGTGAAAGTCTCAGAGTACTCTTGGAGATCTGTGGTGTTATTGTATGTGGCAGCCAGGTTAAACATATGTAAAAACACAGTCTTGAAGAGCCTCTTTTGTAAGCTCCTCTCTGTGTGGTGTAAACCAAGTCCACAGTGTTGTTACCCCATGTTGGAAAGTCAATGTGTTTTTTTACACCAAAGTGTTGGGTGTAGGCCTCCAGAGTAGACCGAAATCCTACAGCTCTTCCACGTGCGCAGAGTTTAACTCTAAAAATTTGGTTCTGTCGACATTGAGCAGAAACTCACGACTATATGCACGCTTAATGACAGGAGGACGCGATTAAGACAAAAAACTTGAAAACACCGTTCTGAGAGAGAAGCCACTGCATGTGGACACGCCACCATCTTGGATCAAATTATTGCCATAAATTACCTCAACTGGGTGTAAGGAGTTTATTCCAAGTACGTTTATTTCATTGTACAGTTTGATTAGTCTCCATTTCAGGTTCAGATACATAGATGCAGTCTGTTTCAAGGACAAGGCTGTTAGAAATCATAGAGCAATGGCAAGTTGGTCAATTCAGTCAAATGACCAGAAACTAAGATTGCTAAAGCACATAAAGGCAGCCTTGCTTATACCATCTCTTCACCGGGTTTTATTTAGCCCCTCCTGCTGTAGAAGCATCGCTGCTCTGTAATGGGAAAAAGTGTGAACTAAATCAAAATTGCAGTTGTGCACTTCAGGTTTAATTCCACACTGCTGCTGTGAGAGATGGTCGAGCCCTTAGGGAGAGTCTACTCATCTGCTGCATGTACCTTAAATGAAGGGGTAAAACCTCTGCTTACTGTACTGTCATTAATCACAAACATTGACTCAGGATTACATGTCTTGACAGCTCCTGCCATGTCATATATTCCTCCATTTTTATTAGATCATCGCTTTTGATGAGTCTGCATGTTTAACTGTTTGTCTCACACTTTTAATTATGAGTAGTTGATATCAATTGGGAATTTGACAGCTTGAGAATTTTAAACAGAATTTTGCTAACTCTTTATTATTGTGCATTCATCTTTCATGAGGTATTTTAAGAGGCTATGTGGAATATTTTTCATTTTTTAAACTGATTTGTCACATGGGTTGTTTTACAATGAACTAGTACATCAAAAAGCTGTTTAAAATGGTGAACTAATGACTAATTACAAAAAGCGCCGCCTTGGAATTGAGGTTCTATCTTTATTTTTTATTTTATTTTATTTTTTTGTCAAAAATTCGTTATTTGCATATTTTATTATGTGGCAATTTATTTACATTATTTGAGATTTTGGATTTTTTTTAAAAAAACAAAAAGGGTTCTATCTACAGAAGTCTATGGAATGCAAAAACCTTCAAGCTCAACATCTCAAAACTGCTCAGAATGCAAATAGAACCTTATAATTTCAAGGCAGCGAAATGTATATGTTCATGTAATTAACCCAAAATCTTGAAATAAGTAATTCATCTACATTTTCCTTCTCTATCTCTCTCTCTCTCTCTCTCTCTCTCTCTCTCTCTCTCTCTCTCTCTCTCTCTCTCTCTCTCTCTCTCTCTTTTCTTTTTTGTCCTTGTCCCTTTAACTTCCCTTAACTTTACTTGAGATATTCTGTCTTGCCATATTAATGGGCTGATTTGCTCTAAGGAGTATTCAGAGCCTATTTCAGTATAAGAGTAATTGAATGGTCAGGGAGGATATTATTAAAAGATTCAGAGCTGTACTAATCTACTGTCACACATTCTATTTTACTTACACACAGTAACAGTATGCTGGTTAATATTTTATCAGTTTCTATTTATTACATGCCATTTCAATCACACAAGCCAGACAAAGCAATAGGTCACAGACATTAATCATCACTGAAAGTTGTTTTGATAAAAATACATAATATGGAATGCAATATTGACCAAAGAGGTTTATAATGCTTTGAGAGAGCTGTCAGTTAGCATTTTCATTTGCCTCAGTGGGCAATTTCATAAACATATTAAAACACACACACACACACACAAAACACATTCACTAAAAAGACTTTTAAATGGCCATAAATGGAAAATATGCTTTTTATTTTCATCTAGGTATCAGGATTGATATAGAGCTATAAATTCATAATACACTTTTCTAGGAAGATGTTGATACATATTTAAAACTGCATGCAAGACAAATTTGGTGTTTAAAGGGACAATAAGTAACTTTTTAGGTATTTTATTATCTAAAATCAATATTTTTATTCATAAATATGCCCTCAATGGTGTACAAATACCTATGCCAATGTTTAAACTAATCCTCGTAAATGAAGAATTTATTATCTTTATATACATGGGACGGGTAGGTCGACGGAGGCTTCCATGTTGTTCCGCCATCTTGCAAAACTATAATAGCAGAGAGGGACAAAAAGTACTAAGCCAACGCGTTTCCACAACGCGTTTTCGGTCAGAGCCAGAAACGCAGGTGCAGAGCAGTGAGAGGCGCTTGAAACTGCACCGGCAAGTTTAAAAGTCTGGATTGCATTCTTATTATGGACCATACATATGCCGCGCCACAGGAGAAGAAAACATCGTCGCCAAAACAGTCAAAAATAGAACGTAAAAGGAAACGTGACCGTAGATTAAAGAAAACAAGAGTTAATGTCGGGGAAGCTTTTTCTAGGTGGAAAGAGCTAATGCTGGATAAAGATTTCAAAAGAGACGCTGAAGTGGCCAGTTTTCTTCTCGACAGGTAAGTCAGTGTTACAATCTATATTACAATATTTTTTTTATATCTAACAATGCACATTATTCAGAAAATATAATGAATAAAGAAGACATAACTACTAATTACAATATTTCATGTTTTCCACAGTCAGTAATTCATACTGTAACATTCGTTTGTTTATGGTCATGTTGCTGTTTGTTTGAAATAACACACCTGTTCACCTGAAGGAAAACTCGACGAAGTGCTATTAGAAGACATCCCGCCAAAGCTTTTTGGTACATATCGCCTACCGTAGATGCAACGCGCATTTGAAAAAGCGAGGCGCTGGAGAGCAAAATTAGTTTGAATGCAAAATACAATTTCACCACTAGATGGGAGTAATTCCTACTTAGTGTCCCTTTAATGAAAATTGAACATTTATTTAAAATATGTTCAACTCTTGTGTAAATTTATAGAGTGTGTTGTATTCTATCCTTATGTATATTAAGAGCTGTTTCAATGCCTTCATTGAACAGTCTGTGAAACAACAAAAGAGGAAATTCATGTCCATACACTTTAATGTCCTCCGATCTAGTGGTCCATGTGATTTAGATAATCTATTTAATAGCTGTTGCCTGACAACATATAAAGTTATTCTGCAAAAACGGAAATTGTTTACCCAATGCATAGAATCAAAAGGTTCCAGGCCATTTGTGTCCCGTTCTGGGAATCTCAACATGTACCAGAATAAATTCAGGGAAAACAGCAGAGATAAGTAAAGTGCATAGAGGTAATCTGTGTTAACTGATGTGTTTTTTGGCAGCATGTTTTCTAATCAGTTGTATATGCATTGCGCTAGACAGTGTGCATTCATTATCTGCTGCTATGATTTTTTCACAATAACACAATATCATGCAAACACACACACACACACACACACACACACACACACACGCACACACATATTTATAGTCTCTTGCTGACTACTGCTGAAACTTAAAGCACACTCTGAGCCTTTATACGATATGGAAAAGAATTATGAAGTATTATTGGCTTTCTCAGGCTGTTACAAAAAATAAACAATTATTTTAGGTATGACCTTTTGCAGACAAGACTTTAAATATCCTTTCTGAAAAGGCCACACAAACAGAGAGCTGACACATAGGCTACACACACACTGCTGCTAAATATGGCCGTCACTACTCTTCTGAGTGCTTGAGCAATTCTGTATAAACACATAAAGATTGGTTACATAATCTACTCCTGACATATTCAGGTAGTGACAACTGAATTGTTATTAAATCCATGTAGTGAGCTTATTTGCATGTAATATCTCGTTACTGTAAAAGAACCCCTCCACCCCACCCCGTTTTTTAATTAAATCCTTTTTTTCCCTTTTTTTTTTTTTTTTTTTACTGATTTGCAAAAATGTGTGACTGCTAAAAATAGTCAAATTTGTTGAACTCTCATTGAAATTTCATAGTTCATCTGTAAAACAACAGATTTGCTGTATTTTACATTTATCACTGTTATCACTGAGAGAACATTTGCTGGGAAGGTTGAACTTTTCATTATGGCTGTTTTTAGTGTACGGCTGATATTTTTAGTGACATCTATGCTGCAAGTTCATGCTCCCAGGAGGTTCTATATCGGCCAGCATCTATTGTCTCTGGTAGCTTACAAATTTTTATTACAGAGTCCTGTGTCGTGCGTGTAATGAATGAGTTTAGAACGCTGCTATAATAAGCTATGCTACATGGCCATATTAGTCCCTCTGGATGTTTTATATTGCAGTTAGTTTACTGTGCAGTTTGTTTGATATGGGCTTTGCATTACAGTCCCATAATTACAGTGTTAATATTGTTATGCCTCTCGTATTTGCATTTGCAATGATTTTGCAGTCATGCTGCTGTGTGGTGTTGATCACTGTTCTCTGCAGTGAATGTGCATTTAAATTCACATACAGGGAGTTAATTATGAAACATTTTAACAGTGATATAGCATGTACAAATGTAAGAAGTTTTTATGGAAATGTTAGTAGTAGTTAAGTAGTAATGTGAAATTTTGCATAGCATTTGTCTATTTATTTACTTATTGCTTGTTTGTTTTTGTTGGTGTCTTTCCTTTTTGAGCAGGTCCGTCAGGCTCCAAGTGTCTTGGCTATTTTACATTGGTATGTTTTGAGATAAACAAATAAACCAATATTTTTTTTTTTTACTGGCTGTGCTGCATTGAGTAAAACGTATCTTTTGTTTGACACGGCATGCTTTATGTTCTTCTAGTCAATAGCCCATAAGTTGACGCAGCTAGAACACCATTACATCAATAAATGTTTACTTTCATTTAGTTATTTTGTTCTGTGTGTGTTTTTTTGGTTTGAGTGTGATCGTATATTGTTTCATTGGTGGTGTAATTTATTGCAGTTATATATCTTTTTGACAACCGCATCTCAGATTAGTCATTGCTTTCATTTCCAAAATCTTTCATAGAATTGAGTCCATCTTTATACTGTATATGTTTATCATTAGTTAAGGTTAGGCAAATCTTCTTTGTGCAGTTGATTAATAAAGAATTAGTCATTGCAGAGTGTTGAATGGTCAGCTCAGTTTTTGTGAAATTTTTAAAAGAAGCAAAAAGGGAAATACAAGTGTTAACGGTATAACCCTAATGCCACTCTGGTGTTTCTAGCACCTGTTAGAAGATAAAATAAAATTGTGCATAAGCACACGCTGCCCCGTGTGTTCTATATAGGCCTAGCCCCTTATCTATGTGTTTGTTTGGATCTTTATTATAGAATCCGGATCTTTGATTGAGAGATACACACTGTAAGAATCCAAAATATATTGTTGCACTTAGAAGTGTTTTTGAGCGTAGACTTTCAACTGCCGGTTCAGATAACAAATTCACCCATCTGTTTTTAGACTAACAATCATTGCAATGTCCTTAAAACAACCCTCTTTGAATGTTGACCTGCTCAGGTTTAGGTAATGCAATGTTAATTTAAAGTGTCTCCTCTTATGCAATTACCTATATTGACTTTATGCAGTGTGTTTCTGTACGTGAATGTAAATTATCAGCAAAGTCGTTAAACTGAAAAAGCATGATAAATATTGCTATCATCTCCCAAAATAAAGAATATTCTCTCTACAGCCTAAACAAAAATGTGTAATTTGAATCCCAATTTCGTGATGGCTACACGTAATAGGGTGACACATTTGCATAATGAACACCTATGTTCTGCGTTGGCCAACCACAGAGAACATTACACCGCCCATAAACACGTCATACTACTGTTGACTGCTTCTCTAATTTATAATGTTAGGTAAAAACTGTTTGCCTGAATGTACTGTAAGTCGCTTTGGTTAAAGCGTCTGCTAAATGCATAAATATAAATATAAATATAATCTGAGGGAGTTAAGTGCGGTATTCACAAAACACTTGCTGTTGAAAGATGGATCAGTATCCTTCTTATTTAGACCAGCGGTTCTACTGAATCACAACCTTTAAGTAAGATAAATACGTTTATATTTTCTGTCTAGTGTTCAAAATACAGAACAGTTAGAATAGGCCTATCGTTTTTGAAGCGCTGTATGTGGTAAACCAATCACAACAGACTAGGTCATTAGCAGACTCACGGAAAGGAGGGGTTTAGAGATACTGAATCTTTGAACTGCGTTGAACTAATAGTTTGGGAATTGCTGGAAAAAGAAGTGATATTAAATGCATATTTTGAGAAAACAAAAGCATTTTTGGACCTTACATGCATGTAAACCTATTGTGGGAGACTCCCCAAAAACAACCTGGTCTCACAGAATTCCGTGAAATGTCCACGGGTCCTTAACTCAAAATCCGTGAAGCCATCACGGAATTGCCCCAAATTCCGTGACCCGGCCACGGATATTTCTCCAACGCAAGTCAATGACACTGACCTCCCGTGATCCACACACGGATACCCGTTTCAATGACGGAGTACAGAACTCGCTGAACGGACGTGATTTCTCATTTGGAAACGCAACATTTGAAGTATTTGTTTCTTTTCCAATATCAAATGCCATAATGGCATTAACCAGACAGCTGTTGTAGTTATTGCATTGTCCTGTCATCATAAAAATTACGTTTGTTTCAGTTACAAAAGTCCCGTGATGGCACGGACCTCCACAACCTGACCTCACTCACTTGTTTAGGAACTTACAAGCTTTTCGTCGACACTGTTGCAATGGCATGTAATTAACTTGCCATTTTTTCTCGTCCTGTCATCATAAAATCCAGTTTGATGGCGTTTTACACACATTTTGGCTATAGTCAGAACTAAAATCTGTGATAGGAGCACGGAGTGAGTCTGTGCTTAGATCACGGATAACTCTAACGCAAGTCAATGGCACTCATCTTCCGTGGTCCGTACACGGATCGTTTCAGTGATGGAGTACAGACCTCACTCAATGGACGTGCTATCTCATCTGGAAACGCAACATTTGAAGTATTTATTTTTTTTAAACACCAAATACCATGACCAACCTGACTGTTATTGTAAGTATTGCATTGTCCTGCCATCACACAGATTCACTTTGATTCTGTTAGCCTAACTAAAATCTGTGATACGAGCACGGAGTGAGTCTGTGCTGAGATCACGGATAACTCTAACGCAAGTCAATGACACTCTTCTTCCGTGGTCCACACACGGAAACCCAGTCTCACGGCAGTTCGTGATTTTGTCACGTAATTTAATCTATTTATTCGTGGTAGGCACACGTTTATTTCCTTATTTTCATGATTGCAGCACGTTTTTTTAAACTAATGCATTTCAACTGGAGGCATCTTTCGTGCATCAGCACAATATTTTCTGATTAATTATTATTATTATTATTTAATTTTTCACAGGACAACAGAAGAAACTAACTGAAACTTGAAAAAAAAATCGGAGTTTAACTTACTGTAGTACAAAACTGAGCAACATACTGTATTGCTGGTGACAAAAACACATTAAAACTTTTTTAGCTGTAAAATGCGCAATGGTTCTTTTTTTACTTTTTCATTGATTTTTATTTTTTTTCATAGGCCTAGATTATTTATTACAGAATTCAATATCAAGTCATTGACACATAACTGTAACACATTTTCACATTAAGAAACAATTTAGTTTAAATAAAAAGAACAAAAAAATATATAAAATAAATAAATAAATAATTTATTAGCGATAGGCCTACAGATTTATTTATTTTTTAATTTATTTTTAATTTTTTTACTTTAGACTCTAAAGTTAAAAGTTTTTATTAAGGCTATTGTAAAGGCTTCTTAAAAATGATGTCGCTGATGAGCCTCTGATCGCTGTCAGATTCTGTGATATGAATGTCCGCTAATGGGTTTAGAATGAGCCCCGCTCGGCCCGTGTTCTGGCTTACTGTAATATTTCACCTGTAATAAGACCGAAATGATATAATTAAAATAAAGAAATGAATGAATACATGATAACATCTAAATACATGTTGATAGATTTAGCGTTATAGTTTTAAAAATATTAATAAACAGCAAATCAACACAGAAAGACCTAAATAATAATAATACATAATTAATAAACAGCGCCGCCCCTCCCACCACGCGCATCACGCGCTGTGCGTCAACCCCAAAGCGTCAAAAACTGAAGCGTGGTCAAGCGCCTCTAGCGTCACTGACATGAGATGTTTATCGCTTTGAAATCACGTTCAAGAAGTCTCATTCAGCACACATCGCGATACTTTCCATCAGTTTGCAAGAGCCGCAGGTTGGGTGAGTTATACAGTCTATGGTGAGTAGTAGTAAATATGCTCTTTTAATGCCTGTCATAAAACGTATTCTGTCTTCTTTATTAATCAGATGAGCGCCTTATGTTTACTCTCTGTATTACATCGGTCATCCGAGGCTGTCTTTGAGTTTCATTGTGTTTAACTAAATTAACACAGCTGCTAACTGGTTAAACTCTATCGGTCACGTGACGTGCCACATACCTGGGATACGTTTTATATTCATTTCAGGTTCAAAGATGTAAGTTGTATTTGTAGTAAAATCATGTTAACCATGACACCTACAAAAGTAGGTAAAACCCAGTAAACAAGACATTTACCATGTTTTTTTTTTTGTTGTTTTTTTACCACAGTAACTGTAGTTTTACTGTGGTATAGTAATAGCACATTAATCACCAAATTAACTATAGTTGTACCACTGTAATGGTAGTGTTTTAATGTGCTTTTATATATGACATTTCACAGTAATCACATTTACTGTACCATGCTTGTAATACCTTTTTAATGTAAAAAATAAAAAAATAAAAAATAAAAAAAACATTTTTCCCATATTGCAGTTCAATTCATATTGGTTTATATCTTAAATATTTTGCTCACAGATCACTATTAACATTCTGTATATAATTCTGTTTTATTTTCTTTCCACTTGTATTAATTTTTTAGCTGAAAAGACCCCAGTGGTGTTTGTGGAGAGGTATTCCTTCAGAAATGGAGAAGACAGAAAGCTGCAGAGGCAGGTTGGTCTGTGATAGTTTGTCCCTTTTATCAAACATTCCTGTTGTTATCATTTGCACAGCATTTTGTTGTTTCTTAAACTGTTGTACGGTCCAAATACCCACACTTGCCATCTTTGCACATTTCCTTTATTTGGCCCAAGTGAGCATGAAGATCACAATGTGTGTCAATCTTAACATGACAAAATTCGTTTCAACTTTGTATTTTAAAAGAAACTTCTAAATGTCTTTTCAATAGTCCCTATTAAAGATGACAATTTATTTTGTGGTGCTTCTAATTAAGTGATAAAAAGAAGTTACAAATGATGTACAAAATAAATATACTTTTCTGTGCACCAAGAAAACATGCAACACTTTGTTTTACTACTAAATTAGTCTCAATTTCTAATTATTATAATTAATATTTCACAAACATTGGAAAGTTGCGTGACCTCCTGTGAGATCTCTGCAAAAAGTCTCACATTAATTCTAAAACATGATGCATGATGGGATACACTAAGCGTTGTATAGCACTCCGGAGCAGTATTGGAGAGGTTTAGTGTGTGTTAAGGACACCGTGCTTTGGCATTATTAAGACCGGGGACAGTCTCATAGTCACGTACACACACTCTCAAGTGAATAAGACCTCAAGTGTGGGTATCTGGAAAGGGGAAAAGTCTTTAAAATGATCCCTAAATACAGTCCCACATCAAAGTCTTAATAATTCGCTAATTCAATTTAACACTTGTATGATATTGTACAAGCCCCTGGACAATCTCATCTGACACTATCAAAATATTGGAAAATCAGTTGCCCCACACAGTCAGAAAGTTTATATTGTTCATTGGCTTCTCATTAAATTACTTTAAATAAGCCCCATCAGTTCATGTTCCCACTATACGTGATCTCCATGACTAGATATTGCTATTAATGACTTGCTTTTAATAATGGATGCATTTAACATTTAATTATACAGCATCTTTGCAGATTATGCTTTCATGGTCTAAAAAAAACACAGTAATGTTGCATTTAATTACATAATATTTCTATCCTTTCTGTCTTACAGGATTGTTTCCAGATAACACTGTAGTTCTCCGTCATGCACAAGGATTCACCTCTTTAACCCCCCCCCCCCCCCCCCCCCCACACACACACACAGAGAAATGGTTCCTGGATCAGTGACTCAAGACTTTGCAGTGGTTTGATTTCTGCAGAAGATGTAACTTTGTTTTAATTAACCTTATAATGAATACATTGTGACCTTCCAGCAACCCATATACTGTACTGTATACAGAACCAGTGATGACAACAATAGTTAAAAAATAGCATTTATCATATTGATAAAGCATTGTGTTCTCTTTGTCAAGCTTTATACAGTAAACTTTACTTCTGGTGCTTTTATCATAAAAAAGCTTCAGTTCTCATCAGGAGTTTTAGTAAAGGACATATTCATGCACAGCAATCCCCTAGTTCCAGTCATGAAGTGAATGATGTTATTGTTAAAGTTATATTTCTGCATTTTTATGTAGCAGGTGTTTGTTTTCCTGAACACTTTATCTTTCTTCCATTGTTCGGACAATCAGTGTTTACGTGATGCTCTGCTGATTGAGTTTTATAGATGATATTGCACACTTGACATGCATGTCTTCATGATGTTTTTTTGTGAGTTTGAAACATTTACATTGTGTTGTATCACTTTTTGGTCAATAGAATATTTTAAGAAAAATTTATATTTTTACGGTGTTCTCTGAAAGATATATGCCATATTTATAATGTTTTGTTTTTTAATAAAATAATTTGCACACTGAAAATTGTTAACGTTTACAACATAACTGCCTTTTTTTTCTTCATAGTTTTATTCTTCAAAAACGAGCTTGGTGACAGAGCAGTAATATGCGCACTTTGTCTTTAAATGAGTTTGACAAATCAATAAATACTGGAAAACTCTTACAAAATTATGTATGTTCATTATGCTTTATTTCAGTTTTTATTCCTAGAGATTAATTGGTAAAGCAAGGCAAATCACAGAAACAAATTTAAATAATTTAATAACTTAATAATTTCACTCTTTACTTTTTATTAGTAAATGCTCTTGTCTTTGGTCAGGAAAAATTTATCTTTTAAATTGAATGAAATGAATCTATTGGTTAGATAAGATACAACTGTGACTGTGCAGTTTCACATCACGTGTTGTACACACACATGTACACATCGCTATTGCCAAATTGTTTGTCAAGCTGAATAACAATAATTTCTGTATTTGCATTATTGTTGGAAGAGGTGTAGACGTTAATAAACACTATCTAATAGGTGGCAAATTTAATTTATTGTTAACCAATCTTACCTTTAGCCGAAAACGGAAACAGCGTTCATGAATGACAATAAATGGTTAAGGAAAGTGTGATGACGCTGCTCAGGCTTTGATGTCATTGGCTGTGAATGTCCCTTGTCATCGGCAGGACTGTATGTGGTTGGATTATCTTTTAACCCATATTAAACAGCGGGATCATGTTACAAAAGTATGTTTTGCTGCTATTATCACATTAGTAAATATATTAAGTCAACATTGGGTGTTTCTATGTTGAGAAAAATCACCTTTTTACCGAGATCCTAACACTAACCCTAAGAATAACTTCAATGAACTACAAAAAACAGCGCCTAGTATTCCCTTTCCATAGATAGAACGATGGAGGCTTATGGGTAATGTAGTTTAAAAAGTTTTATTAACGAAATTAAATAAATAATATATTGAATGGTAAACTAGACATATAAATATGTTCACTGTGTAAACCACTATGATATATTTGAGAGGCATGGTGAAATTTAGTATTTTAGAGTATGCAATATGTAAAATGCCTTTATGCCACCTTTCCATTCATTTCTGAAAACTGTGCCCAACATTATTTTATCAGCATAGCATAAGTAGTAATCATGCTGATTTTCGCTTTGATATGTTAATTGGACTCTGATTTACAGCCATTTGAAATGTACAGTTTTTGGCTCTTCCGGGGGTGCTACTGGGCCCCTGGGGGTAGAAGGGCAGTAAAACCTACATATATGTATTCTCCTCATCATGGACAACAAACTGAGCTGAGTCACATTTATATCTGACAGTTTTCACAGTCCTCTGTTTTCTAATTCTTACATCATTGCTATTATACCTTTTGACAGGACATTGTGAGGCCATCTGATGAAACATGGAAAAATTATAAAGAAATGTTTTGATAATAAAAATAATAGATTATTTATTTGATTTTTGAAGTAAACATCAATAAATATAATGGATGAACCTGCAACAACATGCCATTATCTATTCCCCACTGTTAAGCAGTAATCAAGGACAATGTATACACATTGTGATACTTCACTATTACACAAGGACAAATTCATTCATATATATATATATATAATATATATATATATATATATATATATATATATTACTAATAACTAATTAGCAAAAATCAGTGTAAAAATGTCCTCTCACCCTGTCTCTTGCTCCTCATGTGCTGGACATCAGTAATGTGTGTGCTCTTGGTTTTAATGCAGTACAAGATCCACGTTGATCATTCCTGCTACATTCTCAGTTATCCCTCAAGTGTTTGTAACTATAAAGCCCATGGCACCATCTTGTAATGCAAAATAATTAATCTCGTAACTCCCTTTCTTTCACAAAACAATTGGCATTTGTTACTAAATATAAACAATAATAACTTTCTGGTGTACTGATGTCCCAGATGTCATTAATCTGATCAAATATTTTTATGTCTTAAGTAAAAAAATAATCCAATAAGAATATGTATTTAGTTTTTCCAAGTCTAAAATAAACACATATGAGCCTACCTAGTAAAATGATGTATTTAACAAGAATCTTCAGAACACAATATTCGTCATATTCATTTTAT